>NC_091460.1:8052807-8352807 GCF_027789765.1 Dendropsophus ebraccatus | reverse complement strand
ACAACCATAGGCCCAGCATGGACCGAGGAGCGCAAAGTCACATTCCTGACACCTCTAGGGCTAAGACATTGCCCCTGATGGGGCTTCCGCTTTACAATGTCTAATGCTTTCCTGTGAGAAAGACTCATTTTATGCCACTGATCCACTGGTGTCCAATGATGCCCGCTATTTTATCAATGTCCACTGCTGTCCTGGGACAAAAATTAGTTTATGCCGCTGATCCACTGATGTCCACTGCTGTCCATGGCGGAAATTGAATGATTGACAGGCTGATTGACATTTTAAAAAAATCGACATTTTTCAACTTTTGACACAACATGGGGTGAAAAATTTGCCCTTTTTTACTATTGAAGCCACTATAGTTTAACTGTTTTAAATGAAATTTGGTTATACGTAATTCGCAAAAATTTGCGAATTCGTGCGAATATTCGCAAGGTACGCAAAACGAGTTTCCGAGTGATTCGCTAATCTCTACTCACTTTTAATGGTTCTCTGTGTGCTCAGTGCCATACTATGTCTGGCCTAATTTTTGGGAGGCTCACTTGCTTCCTCACTCACCTTTAATGGTTCTGTGTCCTCACTGCCATGCTGGGTCTGGCCTAATTTTTGGGAGGCTCACTTGCTTCCTCACTCACTTGTATTGGTTCTCTGTGTCCTCACTGCCATGCTGTGTCAGGCTAAGTTTTTGGGTGGTTCATCATATGCTACCTCTGTTTAAATGGTTCCCTGTGTTCTCACTGCCATGCTGGGCAGGCTAAGTTTTTGGGTGGTTCATATGCCTACCTCTGTGTTAACCAGGCTGTTGCCCAGAATTTGGCATAATGGTGCGATTAGGCAGCCTCAGAGGCATCGATGCATGCTGCCCCTGCTGTTTCCTGTCCATTTCCGTTGTGTTTCCATCATTTTCTGAGGTTTTCACACCACCTTCCCCCTACCGAACTTGGGTCCACTGCAAAAATGCTCGAGTTTTTCATTGACTTTCATGGGGTTCGTTACTCGAAATGAGCACCTGAGTATCGGAAAATATTCATCTTGAGTAACGAGCACCCCAGCATTTTAGTACTCGCTCATCACTAGTTAGCACCTTTTGAACATGGTGCTGTTATTTGTCTGTGTTTGCGAAAATTTTCAATAAAAATATAATGAATGAGAAAAGCTAATTCCATAATATTCAGGTATATAGCTAGTAATAGTCAAATATGCAAAACTACCCACAAGTCCTGTTTAAGATTAAAAAAAAAAAAAATCTGCAATACATTATAGTACCAGTATTATACAGCCTAACCAGTGTAATAGCGCGACAGTGTAGTGGTGGGGACTGAATATACACTGCTGTATACTGTGCTTCACTATTTTGCTGGCAGTACTATACTCACTACTCTCAAAAAAAATCACCTGCCATACAGTATCATAGTATCAAACCAGTGTGATCCAGTCATATCCAGGTACATAGAGTGACTGTCTAATGATAGGGATTGAGTATACGCCGCTGTATACTGTGCTATACTACTGCCCCAAACTAAAAAAAAATAAAAAAATCCTAGAATTAGTGTTTAATGTTTGATGCATCCATGTACTCTCCCCCTGCTGTGCCAGCTTCATTTCCATGGTGTTTCCATCACTGTCTGGGGTTTTCAGGTGACCAGACAATCCCCCCCCTCCCGCTGAATACAAGGCCCCTGAAAAATGCTTAAGTCTCCCATTGACTTTAAAATTTTACGTTTCTCCAATCGAGCACTCCAGCATCAGAAAATACACAACTCAAGGAAGAAGCATTTGAGCATTTTAGCCCTCGCTCATCTCTATTGTCTATAGCTGAGAATAGTGATATGGAGACATTAGCAGCGTTTCCTATGACCTGTGATAGGATGAGAATTACTATCACAATAACCTGCACAAATCCCAGACACATTATTTATTTTATACAATCTGGGAAGGAGTTCTATATTGTGTGGACTGTCCAGGAATCTGCAGATCCCTGTCATCTCTGGAGCCATAACCCCCATCATCTATTACAGGAATATTACAGATAGAAGCCTGTACTGTGTCTATAGATGGGGAAGCTGTGTCTGCAGCCGTCACACTATTCTCTCCCCTTCTCTAATAGACACAACACACAGGACATTATCACTTACTCTGCACATAATATACTTGTATGAGGATCTCCCAGCTCTTGTATATTTGCTGAATAATGACTGATAGTGAGCAGCCCCCCGATGATGAGGTCTCCATCCTGGTGACATTCCTCTAAATGATCATAATTTTTCCTGATCTCTAGATCACAGAGTAATTGTGTGGAAGGAAGCCATGGAAGTATCAGTATAATAAGGAAAATTAACATCTCATAAAAATAGGATGATAGAGAAGAAGCGTATACTGGTCTAAGTAATATATAATGATGGAAGCAGCAGGGACAGCAGAGACACAGAGCGTGCGGCAGCTTATAGGATCAGTGACATTATGGTGGCTGCTCTCATCTCTCCTCTTCTTATACAGTATAATGGGATATATTTTACACTGTCTGGTCTCATCACACATTATTCTGGATCTGATCCCTGATGATTGTCGCCGGATCCATCTTTACAATAGAGAATCGGAGGAAAAGATGAAGAAGCAGAAATAAGGTTCAGCCGTCCTTGTGTTATACAGATGTGTTTCTTTCCATATCCCACAGCCCTGTACACAGATTCCCATCACTCACATTAACCCCTGTCTCCAGTAAGGATTACAATCTAATCTACACTCTAAGGGCCGCATTACACGGCCCGATCACCATAATAACTGAGCGGCGATCTACTAGATCATCACACATTTACTGAGCCTATGACACGGCTCCATTGCTCTTCTTGCTTTTAAAGTGTAATAATAAAGTCCACTCATTCTCTTTTCACACTCCCCAGTGTCTTCCTGGCTTCTCCCAGTTCCCTGCCGCCGCCGATGCAACTTCAGAGCCGGTCTCTGAAGTGACAAGCCCCTCAGCCAATCACTGGGCACTGTGTTCCTGTCCCGGCCAGTGAATGGCTGAGTGGCCTGTCACTTCAGATGCTGCCGGGAGCGGGTTGGAGCTAGCAGGACATCAGAGCGCTGAGAGGTCTGTATAGTTTATTATTCTCTTTCCAGATTCATCAACCTTCGGCCGCACATCACTATTACACGTAACTGTTACACGTAGTGATGCGAGCCCGGCAGCCGGTGATTTTAGATCAGGATTTAAAAGACACAGTCAGCCAACGATCCACTTGACTCGGCCGGGTATCGCTCCATGTAACAGGGCCCTAAGGCTACATTGATAAGTTCAGTAGTTTTTCTGGACTGTGTATCATGTCTGCAAAAGAATTTATTGTAGTTCGTCCATTTTGCATCCGTAATCTGTATTTTCAAATTCTAAAATAGGAGGGCATGTGATATAAAGCAAGTTTCCAATTTACATGTATTTATTTATTTTTTAATTGTATCCAGGCCTAGTTTCCGGAAGGCAGCTATATAGCAGTTATACTTACCTGCCATCAGAGCCGCACGCACATGTACCAAGCTGTCTACAAATACATTGCTGAACAAGACCCCTGATGAAAAGTAGCAAAGGAAACGGCGTCGGGTCATTTGAACATCTATATCAACAAAAGGAAAGTAAAAATTTGCACAGTCATATATGGATGTTTACAAAAAGGTCTATTGTTTACTAAGCTTGTTTTGCACTATGGAGCACATGAAAGGACTGCGGGGATAGTGCATATATACATAAAAGCGGTTACAAGACCAAGAGACTGTTGCAATATATGAACTGTGTTTACATGTTGCGTTGATTGCACTAAGGCCAGGACAATTAGATAGAATAGGATGGTGGCCGGTTTGTAAATAGTTAGTAGAGTATATCACGTGTGTTTACAGGTTTATTATTTTAAGTAAAGAAATTAATAAAGATTTGAATGTTTTCTATCAATCAGTGATTTATAATGTAATAAGAAAACCAACCCAAATATATAAATTCATCCTGTATTGTTATACTTACCTGTATCCAGGTCCAATCCCCTGAAGTCAGCTATATAACAGCTATACTTACTGTATCCAGGTCCAGTCTCCTGAAGGCAGCTATATAACAGCTATACTTACTGTATCCAGGTCCAGTCTCCTGAAGGCAGCTATATAACAGCTATACTTACTTGTATCGAGAGCCAGTCTCCTGAAGGCAGCTATATTACACCTATACCTGTATCCAGGTCCATACTCCTGAAGGCTGCTATAAAACACCCATACTTACTTGTATCCAGGTCCAGTCTCCTGAAGGCTGCTTTATAGCAGCTATACTTACTTTATCTAGGTCAAGTCTCTTTAACCCCTTTATGACCGCGGGAGTACATGTACACCCCCGCAGCACGTGACTTAACACAGACAGGCGTACATTTACGCCCACGGTTTACCCGATAGCTGAGTATACACACACAACGATCGGGTAAAGATGGCTGCAATAATAGATAGCAGGCCCTCTCTGCTTGTCAGCACGGGGGCTGATTTACACCCTCTGTGCCAACGATCGCTGTAATTGACTGGTCAATTAAAAACAGTCACTGACAGTGATTTTCAGCTTTCCGGGTCATCAGTGACCCGGAAATTAATGGCGATTGGTGCGGTCAATGTGTATAGTAAATGTGGCCATGGTGACGGCCAATGATGGCGATCTATGTAAAAATAAATATTTATACCTGCACCCCTCAATTTGTTAGCTGAGGTGCAAAGAGCAGGTGGGTGTAGTGTAGTGCACCATACTATACTGATCCAGGCGTCCAGAGCGAAGATCCGGCGGTCCCACGTCGTTATCTTCTACCCGTCGTCTATCTTCGGCTATTTGGCTCCCCGTCGGCCATCTTCGGTTGTTTCTGGCAATCTTCCTCCAGGTTCGTGTAACTGCCCCTTAGTGGCTGATCAGTGTATATTGTACACTGATCAGTAACTGGGGTTTGCAGATATCCCCCCTCCTTTTTTATGTGCCCTACCGCCGCTGAGTATTGACCAGCTTCACGCGTAAGTGCGCCGCTGATGAGCAACTCCTTCTTTTTGGCGTACAGGTTTTTTCCCACTCCTGGTTGAAAAAAAAACCTGTTTTTTTTCCCCTATATCCTACCGCTACTGTCTGCTACTGTTTACTGTCTGTCACGTAAAAAACACTACATTACACTACACTAGCCTACATTACACTACACTACTTGAAATAAAGGTTTACACTACACCATTACACTACAATACACATTTACATACCCCCCCACATACCAATCCCCATATGAAAATGGCACACAGGGTGTTTTCAGCGGAGGAAGCTTACGGTCCTATTGCCTCCGACACCGAAACAGCCAGTGAGGATGAATGGGGGGATCCTTCTTTCCTCCATTCATCTTCATCATCATAATCATCCAGTAATGATGAATACCCACGTAGGTGTCCAAGGAGGACGCCTCGTGCTGCAACCCAGACACGTCATCTCATACCGCCCCCGCCCCCCAGACAGGTGACCTCATACTGATATCCGACCCCCAGACAGGTGACCCCATCCCGCCTCCCAGACAGGTGACCCCATCTAGACCCCAACCTCCTAAAATTATCAGCCCCAGATTCCTGGCTTTGTAGCACGAGCAGGAATCCAAATTAACCCCACAGGTCTCAGAGAAATAGACTTTTTCAAGCTCTATTTCTCTGGTGAAATTTGATGGTGGCGCAAACAAACTTGTACGTGCACCAATCTTTAGCCCAGAACCCCTCCTCTTCTTTTGCTAGGCCCATGGCATGGACCCCTGTTGATGCAGCGGAAATGAGAAAATTTGGGGGGCTCCTGCTGTACATGGGCCTAGTAAAAAAAAACATTTAGAGTATATGAGGGTAGGGACACCCAAACCCAACCCCGGAATGCCCCCATCCTCGTAGTTAGTGAAAAGATCATTTGGGAATTAATCTTCCCACTGCTGGATAAAGGTTATTATCACCTGTACGTTGATAACTTTTATACCAGCATCCACCTCTTCTGGTCCCTGGCTGCCTGAGCTACTGTAGCGTGCGGCATGATTCATAAAAATCAAAGAGGCCTCCCAAATCATCCGGTAAGACAACCAATGCCAAGGGGGAAAGTAGGGCCTTTGCCTGTGAAAATATGTTGTCAGTCAAATATAAGGACAAACGCGATGTCCTTATTTTGACCACAATTAAAAGGAATAGCACCACCCCTGTCCCTGTACGTGGTACCACAAATAAACTTAATTGTGTTCTAGACTACAATCAGTATATAGGAGGCGTTGATCTCTCAGATCAAGTCCTCAAACTATATAATGCCCCGAGACAACCCAGAACGTGGTAAAAAAAGGTGTCCGTATATCTGGTACAGACAGCGATGTACAACGCTTTTGTGCTGTACCGATATGCCGGCCACCCGGGGAAATACCTTGAATTCCAGGAAGCAGTAATAAAAGCACTGATATTCGGCAGCCACGGAGAGGGCCCCAGCACTTCTGGATATGAAGGATCCCGTATCAAACCAGGGCAACATTTTCGAGGTAAAGTCCCCTACACTTAAAAAAGGGGAAATCCCAAAAGAAGTGCAGAGTGTGCCACAAAATGGGGATTAGGAAGGAGACAATTTTCCAGTGTGACACCTGTCCTGATCGCCCCGGCCTCTGCATACTGGATCGCTTCAAGGCGCACCACACGTCATTGGAGTTCTAAATTTTCTAAATTCTGTCCCTTATTCCTATTTCAGGGGTCACGTTGGTCCAGGGATTATTCTGATTGCCATTTTGGAGTCGGGAAGGAATTTTTCCCCTGTGATGAGGCTACTGTCGTCTGCCTCACAAGGGTTTTTTGCCTTCCTCTGGATCAACACAGGTTAATGGACTCCTGTTCTTTTCAACCTTATAAACTAATAATTAGCATAATACCCCCAAATAAATTATAATTGTCCCTTTTCCACAACTAAACAGGTATGGCCGCCATTCCCATTAGAGACTTGCCATGTTGCATTTACAACATAACAGGACAGTGGAAACCCCCCACAAGTGACCCCATTCTGGAAACTAAACCCCTTAAGTAATATAACTAGGGGGGCAGTGGGGATATGGCCCATTGGTGATGGGCACATTTGTGCCATGGAAATGAAATAAATTGTATTTTTTTTTTTCACAGCACATGTTCTACATATGTGCCCGTCGCTCACTGCACCCCTTGTTAGATTCCTTGAGGGGTGTAATTTCCATAATGGGGTCACTTGTGGGGAGTTTCTACTGTCTTAACAACACAGGGGCTTTGTAAATGTGACATGGCCTTCATCCTCCATTCCAGCCTCTAAATGGCGCTCTGTCCCTTTGGTGGCTTGCCCTGTGCCCATATGGCACATTTTGTCCACACATGGAATATTTTCGTACTGAGGGGACATTAACCTACATGTTTTGTGTTTTTTCTCTTTTAACCCCTCGTGGAAATGAAAAAAAATCAAGGCTAGACCAACATTTAGTGTAAAAAAAACATTTTTTTTGTTTACTTTTTTTTTTTACACTAAATCATTGATGTGCTAAGCAAGAAATGGAAGAGATTCCGAGTGCACTCACCGGTGGGTATGAACAAAATATCCTTTATTTGCGCATATGAGCGCAGTGTGGATTCACGGGGAGAGGGAAAGAGGGACGCCAACACCTTCCACCAGGGATTACAGCTGTTTCACGCCTACTGATCGGCGCTTCTTCAGAAGAAGCGCCGATCAGTAGGCGTGAAACAGCTGTAATCCCTGGTGGAAGGTGTTGGCGTCCCTCTTTCCCTCTCCCCGTGAATCCACACTGCGCTCATATGCGCGAATAAAGGATATTTTGTTCATACCCACCGGTGAGTGCACTCGGAATCTCTTCCATTTCTTGCTTAGCACGTTACAAGTTACTACTGAACTTTGTCCGATTGCTGCACCACATGATAAGGTGGTATGTATGAGTAAACATTTGCTATATACGTTGCTGGCGTAGCTACTCTTGTGATAGAAGCCGTAGTAGTGCCGACTTTTTTCTATCTATGAACTGATTTTACTAAATCATTGATATAGTCTTGATTTTTTTCATTTTCACAACTGGTTAAAAGATTAAAAAAACAAAAACACAAAATGTGTAGAGCAATTTCGCCTTAGTACGGAAATATCCCACATGTGGACATAAAGCGCTATGCGGATGCAGGGTAAGCCTCCAAAGGGAAGGAGCGCCATTTGGCTAGAATAGATGGTGAATGTCATGTCGCATTTACAAAGCCCCTGGGTATCCCCCACAAGTGACCCCATCTTGGAAACAACACCCCTCAAGGAATCTAACAAGGGGTTCATAGAGCATATGCCCCTTGATGACAAGCACATTTGTGCCGTGAAAGTGATAAAATGAAATTTTTCACCTACACATCACATTGTTCCACATTTGTGCCCATCACCAGTGGGGTACATATACTCACTGCACACCTTGTTAGATTCCTTGAGGGGTGTAGTTTCCAGAGTGGGGCCACTTGTTGGGGGTTTCCATTGTCTTTACAACACAAGAGCTTTGTAAAAGCGACATGGCCCTCGAAATCCATTCCAGCCACATCCTGCCTCCAAAAGCCAAATGGCATTCCTTCCTTTTGGAGGCTCGTCTTGCTCGTACTCGGGACAAACTACCCTACGCATTCTCTTTTTTTTCTCTTTTAAACCCTTGTAAAAATGAAAAATTTACAGCTAGGCCAATGTTTAATTGTAAAAAATGTAATTTTTACACAACATCATTAATCTAGTCTTCATATTTTTCATTTGCACAATGGGTTAAAAGAGACAAAGCATGTAGAGCAATTTCCCCTGAGTACGGAAATACCCAACATGTGGTCATAAGGCGCCATGCGGTCGCATGACGAGTCTCTAAAGGGAAGGAGCGCCATTTGGCTTTTGGAGGCTGGATTTGGCTGGAATGGATTTCGAGGGCCATGTCGCATTTAAAAGACCCCTGTTTTGCCAAGACAGTTGAAACTCCCCACAAGTGACCTCATTATGGAAACTACACCTCTCAAGGAATGTAACAAGAGGTGTAGTGAGCATATGAACCCCAATGGTGACTGGCATATATGTGGAACAATGAGGCTTAAAAATGAAATTTTTTTATTTGGGGGGTATTTGTTTTTACGCCATTCGCCCTGGGGTAAAACTGACTAGTTATACATGTTCCTCAAGTTGTTACGATTAAAACGATATATAACATGTATAACTTTTATTGTATCTCATGGCCTGTAAAAAATTCAAACCATTGTTAACAAATATACGTTCCTTAAAATCGCTCCATTCCCAGGCTTATAGCGCTTTTATCCTTTGGTCTATGGGGCTGTGTGAGGTGTCAATTTTTGCGCCATGTTGTTTACTTTCTATCGGTACCTTGATTGCGCATATACGACTTTTTGATTTTTTGCGCTGACGCAGTTTACCGTGCGAAATCAGGAATGTGATTAACAATAGTTTGGGCGATTACGCACGCGTCAATACCAAATATGTTTTTTTATTTATTTGTTTATTTTTATTTATAACCTGGGAAAAGGGGGGTGATTCAGACTTTTATTAGGAGAGGGGGCTTTTTACTAATAACAACACTTTTTTTTTTTTTTTTTTTAACACATATACTAGAAGCCCCCCTGGGGTTAGGGTTATTCCCCCCTGGGGTTAGGGTTATTCCCCCCTGGGGTTAGGGTTATTCCCCCCTGGGGTTAGGGTTATTCCCCCCTGGGGTTAGGGTTATTTCCCCCTGGGGTTAGGGTTACTCCCCCTAGGGAGACTTCTAGTATATACACTTTGATCTCTCATTGAGATCTTTGCTGTATAGATATACAGCAAAGATCAATGAGATCGGCACTCGTTTGCTTTCGGCTGCTGCAGCCGAATACAAACGAGTGCCGAGCCGGGGACGGCGCCATCTTGGAGCAGTCCCCGGCCGGCTTCAAACAAGGAGGTCGCTCCTCCGGGACAATGTCCCGGAGGAGCGATCTCCCCCATTAGACACCAGGGAACGGCTGCCTCCGGTAATCGGAGGCAGCTGTCAACTTTGACAGCTGCCTCCGATTACCTGATTAGCGGGAACGGCGATCAGACAGTGCCGGCTAATAGCCATGGTCCCGGGCTACACGCGGCACCCGGGACCGTGGCGGTTCAGAGCGGGGTCGCCGCGCAGACCTGTTCTGAAGCCCCTTACCGGCAATAGGGTGTAAATATACACCCTTTTTCGTTAAGGGGTTAAATACCCAAACTGAAGATTACCGGCTTCTAGATGCCGCCCACACTGGTCACATGACCGCACGTGATCATGGAGTGTCCCGACATCAGACGTACACCCACGTGTACAATGTAGTGTATGATCATAATATAAAATTGCTATATGATAATTAGTGACATAATAAGTGCTACAATATAATCGATGATCATAATATAAGTGTTATAATGGTAATAATATGATGACATGATAATATCAGTGTATATAATGTGTACAAAATAATATAATGTATGCTAAATTATGTGTCAACAGTGCAATCAAATACATGTGATAAAGGGATTATAAAAAATAAAATAGAATGATCAACAGCAAAAAAAAAAAAAAATATATATATAATAACAACAACAACAACAAATAAATATATATATATATATATATATATACATATATATATATATATATATATATATATATATATATAAACAGATATGTGTGATATAAATAATATGAAAATGTGAAAATCAAACACCAGTGCTAAGTGTAAATGTGATTACTATTAGGCTATGTTCACACTACGTATATGTCTGGCCGCATATTTTTCGCGGCCGGACATATACGTGTAAAACTCTGGCCGGCTACGTACGGTCCGCGAACATACGCCCGTAAGCTACATGCGGTTCCCAAGCGGCGTACGTAGCGGTCTGACAGCGGTCTTTTACTGGGATATCTTCGCCTAGCCCCGGACACCCCACAGAACCTTTTGGATCAGCACAAAAAGCTTTAAAAATGAAGAAATCACCACTACGTACGGGACCGCATGTTACGCTACGGGCGTAAGTTACAGCATTTCCGTCCCGAAACAATGGTCTGGTTAATTTTTTACGGCGCCGCATACGATCCGGGCGTAAGTTCGTACGTAGTGTGAACTGTGCAGCCGTACATCGTATACTTTCCATTGTAAGCAAACTATGTAAATCTCCGGCCGCTTATTCACGGAGCGCGCTACGGCCGGAAACTTACGTAGTGTGAACATAGCCTTAAAATGTACCTATATATAGGTGATATATCTCTATGTGAATAATGTATATACTACCCAAGGAAAGTACCGGCTGAATATAGTGTTGTATAAATATTAACATAACAAAATTCTTCTTCTTGATCGACTCTGTATAATTTACTTTGCTTCCTCATCTCTCCACACGTCTACACCTCTGACCAGAGCAGGATAGAAATACGTTAAAACTAAAATTAAAAAAGAAAGATAAAAACAATTAGTATACCCCAAGTACACCAATAGTAACACAAGGACCCCCGAGAATATGCTACAACTATTCCCTACTAAGGTTTGTAAACTTATGTGCCTAACTACAAGAACGGGGCAAAACTAAGCGTTTCCTTAAGACCCTTCGGACTTACACAATCTACTCTCATGATCCATTTTGCTTCTAGCTGAGCCAAAGTCTTTTTCCAATTTCCTCCTCTGTTGCCAATGTGGACTTTATCAATCCCTCTTACTTTCAACAGGTTTCCGTTTCCGTTGTGATGCACTTTGAAATGCCTTGGAATCGCTTTCAATGTGGTCACTTCATCTGTCTCCATTCCTCTAAGAATGTCCTGTATATGTTCACGTATTAGTACTTTTAGTTTACAGGAGGTCAAACCAACATAGATCAGGTTACATGGGCAAGTCGCGTAGTATATTACTCCCTCGGTAATACAAGTAATATGTTGCGTGATCTTAAACTTCTTCGTTCCATCACTAGAGGTGAATTCCATTGCTCTTTCCAAGTTCGGGCATGCTACACACATTCAACCGGGGTAACACCCCCATTTTGGGCACCTCGATCCAAAAACATTTTGTACTGTAGTTCCTCTATGATAGCTTCTCACCAGCATATCTTTTAAGTTTTTAGCTCTCTTTTACGTCACTGCAGGTGTATTTGTGATCCATTTCCCTATCGTGGGGTCCCCCTGTAGAATTGGCCAGAACTTCTGCAAAATTCTTTTCATATCCTCTGCCTTGTCATTATAGGGAGTTATGAATCTCACCTGTTCTTGAGTTTGCTCCCGCACTCCCTCTTTCGTTCTCAAGAGGTTCTCTCTCTTCTCAGATCTTGCTCGGTCAAAGCCCCTCTTGATAGATCGTTTGCTATAGCCACGGGATTCAAACCGTCTCGTCAGATCTGTAGCCTGTTGTAAAAAGCAAACATCATCAGAGCACAGCCTCCAGGCTCTCAAAAATTGTCCGACCGGTATGGTCCTAATCGTGGGTTTCGGATGAAATGACGAAGCATGCAATAGGGAGTTCACTGCTGTTTCCTTGCGATACAAGTCCGTCTCCAGCAGACCATTCTTACCTTTATAGATCATAAGGTCCAAGAATTCAATCTTCTCTTGACTATACTTCAACGTCAACTTGATGTTTTTTCCATTAGCATTTAGATCTTTCACAAACTGTAACAGATCTTCCTCTGTCCCCTGCCAAATAAACAATATGTCGTCAATGAAACGGGTCCATAATTGGACCCTTTCCACATTTTTCACTGGGCTCGTGTAGAAGAGTTCCCTCTCCCTCAGCCCCAGGAACAAATTGGCATATGAGGGCGCACACGACTCCCCCATAGCTGTTCCCTGGAGCTGCAGGTAGAGGGTCTCCTTAAAGATAAACACATTGTGTGTCAATACGAACCCCAGTGCCTGCAAGAGAAATGTACACAGTTCCCTGTTGGTGTAGTGCAATGACAAAAAAGTTTGTACTGCCTCCAATCCATCCTTATGCGCTATGAAGGTATCCACATCGCAAGTGACAAGCCACATGTCACTTTCCAGAGTAATGCCATCCAGTCTTCTCAGCACATCTCCAGTATCCTTAATAAAGGATGGTAGATTTTCTACAAGAGGTTTCAAGAACTTATCCAAATACTTACCCAATGGTTCGCACAAGCTTCCATTCCCCGACACGATTGGTCGTCCCGGGGGGTTCTTGAGATTTTTGTGCACTTTCGGCATCAGGTATAGACATGCCATTCTTGGATCTTCCACCAGCAGGCATTTCAAGGTATTCCGAGATATGATCCCTTTCTCCAATGCTTCATATAGTAAAACCTCCAATTCCACCTGGAAACAAGACGTCGGGTTAAAGGATAATCTACGATAACAATCAGGGTTTCTCAGCTGTCGAAAGGCTTCTTTTTCGTACATGGCAACCGGCCAAACAACCACTTTGTAAATGTAACATGGCCCTCGAAATCCATTCCAGCCAAATCCAGCCTCCAAAATCCAAATGACACTCCTTTGTTTTGGAGGCTATATCAGCTATACTTACTTGTTTCCTGGTCCAGTTTCCTGAAGGCAGCTAAATAACAGCTATAATTACATGTTTCAAGGTTCAGTCTCCTGAAGGCTGCTATATAACAGCTATACTTACTACATCCAGGTCCAGTCTCCTGAAGGCTGCTATAAAACAGCTATACTTGTTACCAGGTCCAGTCTCCTGAAGGCTGCTTTATTACACCTATACCTACTTGTATCCAGGTCTAGTCTCCTGAAGGCAGCTATATAACAGCTATACTTACTTGTATTCAGGACCAGTCTCCTGAAGGCAGCTATATAACAGCTATGCTTACTTGTTTCTAGGCCCAGTCTCCTAAAGGCTGCTATTTAACAGCTATACTTACTTTATCCAAGTCCAGTCTCCTTAAGGCTGCTATATAACAGCTATACTTACTTGTATCCAGGTCCAGTCTCCTGAATGCTGCTATATAACAGCTATAATTACTTGTATCCAGATCCAGTCTCCTAAATGCAGCAATATAACAGCTATATTTACTTGTACCCTGGTCCTGTCTCCTTAACGCAGCTATATAACTGCTATACTTACCTGTAGCCAGATTCAGTCTCCTGAGAGCAGCTACATAACAGCTATACTTACTTGTATCCAGCTCTAGTTTTCTGAAGGCATCAATATAACAGCTATACTGACTTGTATTCAGGTTCAGTCTCCTGAAGGCAGCTATATAACAGCTATAATATTTTTTATACAGGTTAAGTCTCCTAAATGTAGCGATATAACAGCTATACTTACTTGTTTTCAGTCCCAGTCTCCTGAAGTCAGCTATATAACAGCTATAACTACTATAATTACTTGTTTTTAGGCCCAGTGTCCTGAAGACTGCTCTATAACAGCTATACTTACTTTATCCAGGTCCAATATCCTGAATTCTGCTATATAACAGCTATAATTACTTGTATCCAGGTCCAGTCTCCTAAAAGCAGCAATATAATAGCTATACTTTTTTTTGTACCCGGGTCCTGTCTCCTTAACACAGCTATATACCAACTATACTTGTATCCCGATTGATCTCCTGAAGTCAGCTACGTAAAGCTATAGTTACTTGAATCAAGCTCCAGTCTCCTGAAGGAAGGTACATAGCAGCTATACTTACATGTATCTAGGCCCAGTCTCCTGAATGCTGATATATTACAGCTATACTTACTTTATTCAGGTTCAGTCTCCTGAAGGTTGCTATATAACAGCTATACTTACTTGTATCCAGGTCCAGTCTCCTTAAGGCAGCTGTATAACCGCTATACTTACTTGTATCCAGGTCCAGTCTCCTGAAGGCACCTATATAACAGCTATACTTATGGTATTCAGGTTCAATCTTTTTAAAGGGGTAGTGCGGCGCTCAGCAATTATTCACAGAATAACACACATTGCAAAGTTATACAACTTTGTAATGAATGCAATGTCTGTGAATCGCCCCCTTCCCGTGTCTACCCACCCCCGCACGTGTACTCAGAAGTGTGGTGGGCTATACATAACTGATCCGTGTCAACCGACCCTGTCAGCCATCTTCTTCAAAAACGTCATCTTCGGGAGGCCGGCCGACCCGCTCCTGCCCGCCCCCCTCTGCAGCGTCATCAGCTGCTCAGCCTCGATTAGCTGAGCATAACTGTGCTCAGACAATCACGGCTGAGCAGCTGATGACATGTGTTGACATGAGTCAGGTATGTACAGCGCACCACACTTCCGGGTACACGTGCGGGGGTGGGGGGACACGGGAAAGGGGCGAAGTTGTATAACTTTGTAATGTGTGTTATTCTGTGAATAATTGCTGAGCTGAGCGCTACAGTTATACAGCACCCCCACCAACTCTATACTACAGGTATATAAGACCCAAAACTATAAACTACAGGTATACAGGAACTCCACCAACTATATACTACAGGTATACAGGACCCTCAAACTATACACTATAGGTATACAGGACCCCCGAACTAACTTCAGGTATACAAGATCTCCACCAACTCTATACAGGTATACAGCACCTCCACCAACTCTATATACTACAGGTATACAGGACCCTCAAACTATACACTATAGGTATACAGGACCCCAAACTAACTTCAGGTATACAAGATCTCCACCAACTCTATACAGGTATACAGCACCTCCACCAACTCTATACTACAGGTATACAGGACCCCAAACTATACACTACAAGTATACAGGACCTCCACCAACTATATACTACAGGTATACTGCACCTTTACCAACTTTATACTACAGCTATACAGGACCCCCAAACTTTACACTACAAGTATACAAGACCTCTACCAACTATAAACTACAGGTACACAGGACCCCCAAACTATACACTACAGGTATACAGAACCCCTGAACTATATCCTACAGGTATACAAGACCTCCACCAACTATACACTACAGGTATCTAGGACCCTAAAACTATAAACTACAGGTAAAGAAGTCCTCCACCAACTGTGCTCAGACAATCACGGCTGAGCAGCTGATGACATGTGTTGACACGGTATGTACAGCGCACCACACTTCCGGGTACACGTGCGGGGGTGGGGGGACACGGGAAAAGGGCGAAGTTGTATAACTTTGTAATGTGTGTTATTCTGTGAATAATTGCTGATCGCCGCACTTCCCCTTTAAGGTCGCTATATAACAGAACAGTAGCCTTGCAGCACTGGGATCTTGGGTTGAAATCCCACCAAGGGTAACTTATGATACTAGTTTGTATGTTCTACTCCTGTTTGTGTTGGTCCATTTCATACACCTCTCTGGGCTCAGGTTCACATGTAGATGATATGATGTTCCTCAATGCAGACGTAAGGCAGGGGGATGATGTCATTTCTTCGCAATTGTTGCGGCAGACCAACAGAGTATCTACCTCAAACGGTATGACAAATCACCTGACATGGCGCATCATCTGTCAATGGGTGACCTGGAAAATGCAGTTCTGCATGAATACGGTGATCTCTGTTGGTACAGGAGATCCAACTTGTAACGGGATGAGTTACTTCGTGTTGACACAAGGCAGATCAGTAGAGATAAGCGAGTAGTGAAATATTTGAAAGTTCGAAATTCAATTTGAATATCGAATCCCATTAAGGTATCAACAATACACTCCAAACACATTCTATATCATAAAAATGAAAGTCTGTCTGTCTGTCCCATATAGACTTCCAAACGCCTGAACCGTTTGACCCCAAATTTGGCACACAGATACATTGGGTGCCCGGGAAGGTTATAGCGAAGATCAAGTCCCCGCCAGATGTACAGGAGAGGAGGGGGAGGGGGAAGAGCGCCCCATAGAAATGAATGGGAAAATCTCCACACTGCACACACAGGTGATATAATTAGCTGCAGCTCTGCCCAGGAGAAATGGCAGTTGGGAGCCTTAGCAACCAATAGGATTACTACTTTCATTTTTAACAGGGAGCTGTGGTTGCTAGGGCAGCTGCCTCACAACATCCACAGTAATAACTGGTAGACCACCTTTTTACACCACCATATCAGACCTGACCAATACCACCATACTGTGACTGGATAACACTGCCATACCAGACCTGACCAATACCACCCCACTGTGACTGGATAACACCGCCACACCAGACCTGACCAATACCGCCTTACTGTGACTGGATAACACCGCTATACCAGACCTGACCAATACCGCCAAACTGTGACTGGATAACACCACCACACGAGACCTGACCAGTACTACCACACTGTGACTGGATAACACTGCCACAACAGAACTGACCAATACTACCATACCCCCCTTCGAAAAGACACTAGATTTGCTGGCAAGTCTGAACAAGAGGTTGAAGACTAGAAAAAAAAAAAAAAAAGGTGTTTCCTTCCCCCTGCTCCCCAGTGCTGCCCCCATGCAAGGTTCTGCTTTAGGCAGACCGCGAGTGCCTAATGGTAAATACGACTCTGCAGGTATACAGGACACTACAGATATACAGGACCCCAAAACTATACACTACAGGTGCACAGGACCTCCACCACCTATATACTACAAATATACAGGACCCCAAACTATACACTACAGGTATACAGAACCTCCACCAACTATTTACTACAGTTATACAGCACCCCCACCAACTCTATACTACAGGTATACAAGACCCAAAACTATAAACTACAGGTATACAGGAACTCCACCAACTATATACTACAGGTATACAGGACCCTCAAACTATACACTATAGGTATACAGGACCCCCGAACTAACTTCAGGTATACAAGATCTCCACCAACTCTATACAGGTATACAGCACCTCCACCAACTCTATACTACAGGTATACAGGACCCCAAACTATACACTACAAGTATACAGGACCTCCACCAACTATAAACTACAGGTATACTGCACCTTTACCAACTTTATACTACAGCTATACAGGACCCCCAAACTTTACACTACAAGTATACAAGACCTCTACCAACTATAAACTACAGGTACACAGGACCCTCAAACTATACACTACAGGTATACAGAACCCCTGAACTATATCCTACAGGTATACAAGACCTCCACCAACTATACACTACAGGTATCTAGGACCCTAAAACTATAAACTACAGGTAAAGAAGTCCTCCACCAATTATACATTACAAGTATACAGCACCTTGAAGTATATATTATAAGTATACAGGACCCCTAACTATACAGTACAGGTATACAGAACCTCTATCAGCTATACACTGCAGATATACAGTACTTCCCAAACTATACAGTACAGGTATACAGCCCCCCCCAATTATACACTACTGGTATACAAGAGCTCCCTCAACTATACACTACAGGTATACAGCCCCCACCCCAACTACAGACTTCAGGTATACAGGACCCCCTCAACTATACACTACAGGTATACAGCCCCCCAACTACACACTACAGGTATACAGGACCCTCTCAACTATACGCTACAGGTATACAGTCCCCCACCCACACTATACACAACAGGTACTGTATACAGGACGGATGTTTGCAGTTTTTAGTTTATTTCTAATGTGCATAAGCTATAATTTACATAAACAGTGCAGAACTGTCGGGTATATAGGGGCATATAGGGCTACTGCCGATTTTTCCTAAAAAAAAAAAAAAAAAAAAAAAAAAACAAGCACATAGATTGGCCTCCTGGGCACCTTAGAATAAATCAAATTAACACACTGACACTTTATATCCGGGCAGTGACGGGTACATTTTCTAGTCAACAATACACTCCAAACACAATCTATATCATTAAAATGAAAGTCTGTCTGTCTGTCTGTCCCATATAGACTTCCAAACGCCTGAACCGTTTGACCCCAAATTTGGCAGGCAGATACATTGGGTTAGAGAGTTAAGAGAGAAGGTCCCGTCCCCGCCAGATGTACAGGAGGGGAGGGGGAAGAGCGCCCCATAAAGATGAATGGGAAACCCTCCACACTGCACACACAGGTGATATAATTAGTGCTGCATCTCTGCCCAGGAGAAACGGCAGTTGGGAGCCTTAGCAACCAAAAGGATTACTACTTTCATTTTCACAGGGAGCTGTGGTTGCTAGAGCAGCTGCCTCACAACATCCACAGAAATAACTGGTAGACCCCCTACTCCATCTGTACAGTACATGTATATAGGACCTCCTACTCCATCTATACAGTACTTGTATACAGGGCCCCCTACTCCATCTATACAGTACATGTATACAGGACCCCCTACTCCATCTATACAGTACATGTATACAGGACCCCCTACACCATCTATACAGTACATGTATACAGGGCAGTATTACCAGCTGCTGCTGCCCTAAGCACTAAACCTAAGGACGCCCAATCATCACTCACTAATTAGCAACATGATTGATTGGTAGATAATAGCTCCAGAGGTCACATTTAACACCACCATATCAGATCTGACCAATACCACCATACTGTGACTGGATAACACTGCCATACCAGACCTGATCAATAACACCATACTGTGACTGGATAACACCACTATACCAGACTTGACCAATACCGCCACACTGTGACTGGATAACACTGCCACACCAGACCTGACCAATACCACCATACTGTGACTAGATAACACTGCCATACCAGACCTGACCAATACCACCATACTGTGACTAGATAACACTGCCATACCAGACCTGACCAATACCACCATACTGTGACTGGATAACACCGCCATACCAGACCTGACCAATACCGCCATACTGTGACTGGATAACACCACCATACCAGACCTGACCAATACTACCAAACCCCTTTTCGAAAAAAAAAACTAACTAGATTTTCTGGCAAGTCTGAACAGGAGGTGGAAGACTAGAAAAATACGAGTGCCAAATGGTAAATACGACCCTACAGGTATACAGGACACTACAGGTATACAGGACCCCCAAACTTTACACTACAGGTGAACGGGACCTCCCCCAGCTATATACTACAGGTATACAGGACCCCAAACTATACACTACAGGTATACAGGACCCCAAACTATACACTACAGGTTAACAGGACCCCCAAACTATACACTACAGATATACAGGAATTCCGAACTATATACTTCAGGTATACAAGATCTCCACCAACTCTATACTACAGGTATACAGCACCTCCACCAACTTAATACTACAGGTATACAGGACCTCAAACTATACACTATAGATATACAGGACCCTAAAACTATACACTACAGGTATACAGGACCTCCACCAACTATATACTACAGGTATACATGACCCCAAACTCTACACTACAGGTATACGGGACCCCAAAACTATACACTATAAGTATACAGGACCTCCACCAACTATATACTACAGGTATACAGCACCTCCACCAACTTTATACTACAGGTATACAGGACCCCCAAACTTTACACTACAGGTATACAAGACCTCTTCCAACTATAAACTACAAGTACACAGGACCGCCAAACTATACACTACAGGTATACAGAACCCCCAAACTTTACACTACAGGTATACAAGACCACTACCAACTATAAACTACAGGTACACAGGACCCCCAAACTATACCCTACAGGTACACAGGAACCCCAAACTATACACTACAGGTATACAGGACCCACAAACTTTACACTACAGGTATACAAGACCTCTACCAACTATAAACTACAGGTACACATGACCCCAAAACTATACACTACAGGTATACGGGACCCCCAAACTATATACTACAGGTATACAATACATCCACCAACTATACACTACAGGTATCCAGGACCCTTAAACTATAAACTACAGGTATAGAAGACCTCCATCAACTATACATTACAGGTATACAGCACCTTCACCAACTATATATTACAGGCATACAGGACCACCAACTATACAGTACAGGTATACAGGACCTCTACGTGCTATACACTGCAGGTATACAGTACTTCCCAAACTATACAGTACAGGTATACAGCCCCCACCCCAACTACACACGACAGGTATACAGGACCCCCTCAACTATACACTACAGGTATAAAGCCCCCCCAACTATACACTACAGGTATACAGGACAGATGTTTGACGTTTTTAGTTTATTTCTAATGTGCATAAGCTACAATTTACATAAACAGTGCAGAACTGTCGGGTATATAGGGACATATAGGGCTACTGGCGATTTCCCCTTAAACAACAAAAAAAACAAGGACATAGATTGGTCTCCTGGGCACCTTAGAATAAATCTAATTAACACACTGACACTTTATACCCGGGCAGTGTTGAGTTCATTTTCTAGTATAACCTATATGTAAAGTGAAAAAAAAAAAAAACAGGAAACCTTCTTACCTCTACATTAGCATGGACAGAAAGCTAAATTTTAATCTAAGGGTAGCTTCACACGTACCGACTCGCAGCGTTAATAACTAGGTTAGGTCCTGGCAGATCACTTTCACTACATACACGCAGCGGTGTGAACAACCGCTGCGTGTATGTAATTCTGCTGGCCGCTTAACCCCTTCAGCTGCCTTCCGGCTCCCGCTCTGTATACATTACCTATCCTCGCTGCACGGGGTTCTGCCGTACTGCTCTCCCGCCCGGCCAATCAGTGGCTGAGGGCGTTATTAACCTTGCGAGTCGGTACGTGGGAAGCTACCCTAAAGAAAAATTTTCATGCTCCCCTTTAAATCACGTTGCCTATGACAACTACAGATGGCATAGGCAAGGGGGAACCAAACAGCACCCACTGCTAACTGTCATTGTGTATGTGTGATTGTGTGATATGGTCAGACACGTTGTACACATAAAGGGGTGTGGTTCTCATGGAAACCATGTAAAAATTGTAATTGAGGCCCTTGAATGAGGTGATCCCACCAAAAATCCTGGGATTTACAGGAGAACTGATAACAATACATTCTTCCTAAGAGACCGTGAAATTTGATTGTTCCCAACAAACATAATTTTTAGGCCCTAGAGGTGAGCCCTTGAAAAAATTTATCTTGAGGTTCTTCAGGTGAGCACTCTAAAAAATTCTATGGATGGTCCTTGAGATGTGTGAGTCTGTTGTCCCGCCTTTAAAGATTTTTTTAAATTGAGCCATTTATAGGTGGACTACAGAATAATACAGAAAGGATATGCTTAAAAAATAACCTTTATTGGATCAAAATACTAAAATGCCATATTAAATCAAAATATTAACAAGAGTCTCCAATCACATGTAGTCATGTGTAGGGGGTGTCACCACACTGCCCTAGCTGGTATGGGGGAGCTCTGTATAGGTCCACAGATAGCTGTCCCGAGTCCAGTGACAGTAGCAGACAGTCGGTTGTCACTAATACCTCTCGACTACTGAAGTATTCCAACAAAAGACATTAGTCTTTACAGTCAATAAACCATAATATTCCAGTTTAGACTAGTCTAAGGGGAACACATAGACCACCTTTTCCAACGCGTTTCAGCACCAATGTCGGTTATATCATCAGGGGCTATAAGGTCAGATAGTCATGAGATACTGTATCCAAATGGTTTTACATCACAAAAACACAAGGTTTATGGCAAATTTTGCATGCCAAATATTTAACATGAGTGTGATGGAATGAGAAGCGCTGCTGTGTCCTGTACTCACTGTACCATCGTTTAGGTGACCACCATGTCCACCAATCTGGTAGAGGTGTATGGACATGTGTCCTGCTCTATGGTCTATCTGGGTACAGACTACCACATCGGAACATTAAACAGCAAGCGCTCAGTCCAAAGACATGCTCCCGTCGTCCTCCGCCAATGCTTGCTGAGACCACATTACACCATTGGGGGTTGACATCCACCCAGTTTCTCAAAATGGTCAGTCTTGCATAAAATAGACTCTTTATTACTAACCTGCTATTAGCCCTGCCTAAAGAACTGGGGGTTTCACCAAAGACTGCTACATAAGAGGTCCAGGGGAAGTTACAACCAATCTTTTCAACCAGTCACTGCATGACCTCCTCCCAGTAGGTCTGTATCGAAGGACAAGCCCAGAACACGTACTCTAAATCAGCTTCAGAACTAGCACATTGAGGACACACCGATGTTTCCCTTAACTTCCTCTTATACATCCAGAGAGGAGAGTAAGAGCTCCTGTGTAAAATTCCGAACTGGGTTAATTTTTGTTCTTCACATAGCGCTACACTATTGATGTTACCGACAACGCTATGCCAGCACTCATCAGAAATCACCCCCCAGGTTTTCTCCCATCTGGACTGGCAAAATCTACCTATCTCCATGTCTTTCTCTGACATATTACTTAATATTAATGGCAGACAAGCCTTTGCTCATAGCCCCTGTACCCTGTACAGTGTGCATAATCACATTGTGCAAAGGGCCCAATAAATCCACATACCTAGACTTACTTGCTGCATGTGCCAACTGTAAGTAAAAAAAATACCTGTTTATTATGCAGCTGAAATTCCTCAGTGATATCATTAAATGCTCGCATTTTACCCATCTCAACCCCCTATCTAACCAAAATTGTTTATTCAGAATTTTCCCAAATTGGGGAAGACACACGTTATGGCAATATGGAGTTAACGCCAAGTGCCGCCTTTACCTTACATTCATCCTTAAATGCATTCCAAGCACAAACATATAACTGTTCCATTGTACAATCAATATTAGAACTCCCATTCAACCTTTCAGATTCCAGCAATTCAAATACTGTATGTTGTGTGTCTTAGATTTGTAATTCAAGTGTCTAATTAGTGATACATTACTATCCTTAACCAAGATGGCTAACTGTGCCACCAAGAAATACACCCTAATATTAGGCATAGAATACCCTCCTCTCTTACTGTAAATACTAAACTTCTCATATTTAATACGTACACGCTTCTTCCCCCAAATCAAACCCCCCAATAAAACTTCTATTTTTTTTATCATTTTGTCGTTAATCCAAATGGGGGATGCCCCGAACAAAAACAATAGCTGTGGCAGAATCACCATCTTAATTATAGCTAAGCGGTCGGCAATGGAGATAGGTAGTCTCCTCCAGATCTCGCTTTTCAAATTTTGTATGAAAGGGGATAGGTTTGCTGATATAAAACTCTCACTCTTCACCGTTATTTTAATCCCCAGATATTTTGATGGTTCTGTGTTCCTAACAATATGTATATTGCCTATGAGGTTTACAATTTCCTCATCTAGTGGAAGTAACCATGATTTGCTCCAGTTAATTTCCAGGCTGGAGAGGGCTCTAAATCTCTCTAAAGTGGTTATTATCCTTGGTATAGACCTCTCTGGATCTGTAACAAACATCAGGATGTCGTCCGCGTAAAGTAAGATCTTATTACCTTCCCCTTCTAAACCAAAATCCTTGAAAACCAAATGCTGCCGTGCCCATGCTGCAAGAGGCTCAATATACAATGCAAACAAATGGGGGGAGAGTCCTGTCGGGTGCCCCTACTAAGGAAAAAAAAGCAGGAGGAGGCACCATTAATCATGAGCGCGCAACCGTGTCATTATACAGTGTCCAGATCAAGCCAATAAACTTCCGGCCCAGGCCCAAAGTACCAGGCATTGCCAAAAAATATCTTACTCCACCCTGTCAAACGCTTTAGTAGCGTCGAGTGGCAGGATGGAGTGGGACTAAACTGTATATTGGAAAAAACTTTGGTGAGATTGTCTTGCACTGTCCGACCTGGGAACCCTCCCCCCCTCCTGTTCTGGACCTGCCAGGGCAGTTATTACAGTTGCCAGCCGCTTTGCAATAACCCACATCTGCTGCATCCTTATTTTTCTTCTTGATCAATATAATTTGGGCCTCCTTCATGGACTCTGGCAGCCTCCCTTTCCTACAGGATTCATTAAGAACTTCGAGCAGCATGGTCAGGACAACATCAGCAAAAGCTCCTATATACCTGAAATGGCAGACCATCCCCTCCTAGGGCAGAGTTTCCCATAAAAGATCTCAGTGATTCTTTTAGTTCCTTTAGTTCCTTTTTTTCCTCCGGGAGAGGAGGGAGGTCGACACTCTCCAAGAAAGCGTCAATCTCCCCCTCCCCAACTTTACCTTCCAAGCTATATAAATTAACAAAATAATCCAGAAATTCCTGTTCTATGCCCCCTCTATTAGAGAGAAATTGATCCCTATTGTTTTTGATTGCAGAGATATCCTTTCTGCTAAGCTTTTCTTCAGATTTTATTCGGTTTGCCTCCACTCATATATTGTTTTTGACTCTGAAAGAACGCTTTATGTTTGGCTTTTTTGGTTAGGAAATTTCCATAGTTCTTTTGGCCCTCTTGAAGCACCTTCCAACACTCCGCTGATTTATTTAAGCCATAGGAGGCGTAAGCTCTATTCACCTCTTTAATAAGCTTTCTCTCCCTCCCGGCCAACTCCCTTTTTTTTGACAGACCAACTTAAAGGAGATACCTCTCAGGAAAGCTTTTATAGTATCCCAGACAATCAATATATCTGCTGAGTTTCTATCCCTCTCCCATAGCAAGGATTTCTCTCTTTATTCCTTTATCTTTCTGTAGCACCATTAGCCAGTAAGGGTTCATGATATGCTACCTTTGTTTTAATGGTTCCCTGTGTTCTCACTGCCATGCTGTGTCTGGCTTAATTTTGGGGAGGCTGACTGGCTACCACTTCTACCTTGTTCACTCTGTCCTCACCGTCATGCTGTGTCAGGCTGAATTTTTGGGTGGTTCATAATATACTACCTCTGTTTTAACCAGGCTATTGCACAGAATTAGGCATAATAATGCCATTAGGCAGCCTCAGAGGCATGCATACATGCTGCCCTGCTGTTTCCTGTCCATTTCCGTTGTGTTTCAATCAATTTCTGAGGTTGACAGGTTTTCACACGACCTTACCTCTACCGAACTTGGGTCACCTGCAAAAATGCTCGAGTTTCCCATTGACTTTAATGGAGTTTGTTACTTGAAACGAGCACTCGAGTATCGGGAGATATTTGTTTCAAGTAACGAGCACCCGAGCATTTTAGTACTCGCTCAGCACTAGCAACCGCTATTTTGAACTAACAGTTTGGGTTGTTTGGGAACATATAAATTAAGGAATACTCACCTGTCCTTGTACCCCCGTAGCAGCATCGCCACCACCCATGGTCCTCAGCCGGTCCCTGGATCTACCGATAATATGACGTCAAGACCTGGCTCAGAAATGCCTGCTCAGTAAATCAGTAACTGAGGGGGAACATCTCTGCATTCACTGACTGGCTGAGCGTGTAGTTCCTTTGGGATTGTGTTAATAAATGAAGCTGGGAGAACCAGAAAACCAGAGGGTAACAGTAATGGAATTTTTTATATCAGTATAAAAGTTCAGTTATTAAATATTTTTCACAATTTGTTTACTTGTCTACTTTACAAAGTAAAAACAAACAAACTAAAAACTTCCAAGTGAGCTTATTGCAGGGATCTTGATAATGTAAATGTAATGTTCACAATAAATCCCTATTATCAGGCAGTGTGATATTTCCCAGTCATTCCTTCCTTTTCCCCAGCAGATCGGTTTTTCTATTCATTTCAGATCTAAATAAAATGATAAAACATTTGGGGAGAAACACACATCCTAACAGTCCAGCACTGGACGCCATCACTGCAAAGACCTCCACAGCCACCATGGATTTCCCTGTGGTGCTCAGATAAGCCGGGATCATGGCAATCCAGACACTGCAGAACACCAGCATGCTGAAGGTGATGTACTTGGCCTCATTGAAAGTGTCCGGTAATGTCCTCACCATGAAAGCCAGAACAAAGCTTACTGCTGCCAGGAACCCCAGATACCCCAACATAGAGTAGAACCAGATATCTGACCCTGCATTACACTGAATGATGATCTTCCCAGGATAAGACTGAGTGTCCAGGTCCTGGAATGGTGGAGATATAGACAACCAGATAACACAGATTACAACCTGAATGGATGAACACAACAACACTACAGTATAGGGCAGCTTCACACTCAGCCATTTCCTCCAGGGGCTTCCAGGTTTGGTAGACTTAAAAGCAACACAAACCATCACAGTCTTGGCGAGAAGTGAAGAGACGGCAACTGAGAAGAAGACTCCAAAACTGGTTTCCCGTAATCTACAAGTGACATCACTGGGGCGACCAAGAAACAAGAAGACAGAGAGGAAGCTGAGGATGATGGAGACCAGGAGGAGATAACTCAGGTTCCGGTTATTAGCTCTAACAATAGGAGTGTCCCGGTAGGAGATAAATATTCCCAATATGGAGCCGGTCACAAGACATCCGAAGAGCGAGACACAGGAGAATACAGAAGCCATTGTGTCATTGTGGTAAGAGATGAAATCCAGGACTTTGGGCAGACATCGGTCTCTCTTCTCATTCGGCCATTCATCACTTGGACATTTATTGCAGGTTTCAGAATCTGTAGGAAGATTTCATAACATATTTCTATCAAAAGCATAAACTATCTATCTTCCTCTCAAAAGAAAAAAAGCATATGCACAAAAAATGGTAGCAGATCACAAAAATCTTTATTATAACACTGACATAGATACAAAAATACCACATAAATATATAAATGTACAGGAGTAGTAAAATGAGGGAGACAACACCCCAAATACTGCTTTACATTAAAAACACTAAAATGTCACCATAAGTTCTGCTGGTGTTCCAGCCAGGACTAATCTACCACTCTGACTCTGGACCGTATGTACAATAATAAAAATCCAACATCTCTACCTAGACAGAGACCCAGTAAAACAAAATATAACCACAAATAATGGAGCATAGAAAAAAAAAAAAAGAAAATTGGAAAAGATCACCATATACAGTCCAACAGAATGAGAGTCAGATGGGATAAAAAATCACCCCACGCGTTCCGCCATCTAGCGGCTTCCTCAGGGATCCCAGCAGGAATATGGGCCTGCTGTCAGGATTGTGCAGTAACCTGGTGTATACTGGGCCTGTTTTTTTACTTCTATGTGCCACACCCGCTTGCTTCTCAGCTATCTGGCGATGCGGGAGATTTAGTAGGAGACTTGATTTTTCCAGCTGAGTAGGTCTGTGGACTGACTGGTTTCTCTGCCTGCCTATCTGGAACCTGGGGATTCGGACCGGGCTCTGGTTCAGCATAAAAGAAAACTAAGGCAGTGTCCCAGTGCTGGCTATTAGATTAACACCCTGATCCCAGCTCCCCCTGTCTATTCCTGTGCTCCCTGTACCTAATCCCTCTGCTTTCTTGACTTTGTTACCTGACCTTTGGCTTTACTTTTTGACTATTCAATTGTAACCTGATTTTGTACTACGCTGTTTTACTATCCGCTATTCTCCTTAAACTGTTTTTTATTGAGCTTCGACAGCATGAAAAGGTCTATACAAACAATAATGCAACAGTGTGTTAATATAGCTGGGAGCAGCGCCCCAAGTCATTGCATGGAAATACAGTAGCAGGACACATGGCTAAAGTGGAGCGATCACAAGTATAAGACAAGCGTCTTTCAACACCCCTTCAGAGAGAGGGGTGTAGCAGAATAATACAAACAAAGCTGACTGAAGCTCCTTTTTCTAACAATAACACAACAAAACAAATGAAAACATAAAGGAAAATGGGAAGGGGGGAGGAAAGGGAGAGGGATTGCCCATGGGTCTCTGCGTGTTCCAAAGAATGCCCAAGAAATGACAGTTCTATGATGTGTCATCCCATAGTGCAGATTTAAATTGGTGAGTCATTGGCAAGTTGCCTGGTAAGATACCATGTAGCGTCTTGGAAAGTATTCTTGATTTTGCCGTGGATGCACGGGGGTAGTGTAGGAATGAAGGTTTCCCAAACGGTGAAGAATTTTGGATCTGTCCAGCCAAAAATCCCCCACAGGGCCTCATAAGGTACAAAAGTTAACAGGTGTGAGTTTGTGAATCTTTCCACAACTTTCTAGAAGGATTGTATAACTGAGCAATCCCAAAGACAGTGAGCTATGTCTGCTCCGGATTCTCCACATTTAAAACAGGCATCAGACTGTAGAATGCCCATTTTAAAACCCCTTGTGGAGGAGATGTAAGTCCTGTGGAAGACCCGCAAAGTCGGGTGGAGGGCAGGGTTTTTATTGAGTAGTCTAAGATAGAGAGCAGGTCAGGGATATCCACTCCCAGGTCAGCCTGGGTCCAGTAGGTCAGCCCAGTGGACATGTTCTGATAGTCTAGAGAAGGAGCAAAGTAACGGTAGGATAGTGATATTTGGTGCCTGGAGGAAGTGGAGAGATGTAGTGCTTTATGGAAAGTGGTGTCCCATTCCGTGGAAGGTAGGGCACAAATGTATTTAGTGACGTATCTGCGGGCCTGTAGATAGGCAAAGAATGGGAATTGGAGTGTGGGGTAAGTTTCTTTCAGGGCTTGCAAAGTCAGTGGTTGTTTGGTTTTTGTGTCGACAAAGTGTGTGAGGAGACGGAGACCCCCAGTATACCAGGTATGAAAGACACGGTCTGTATGGCCTTGTTGGAAGTTCGAGTTACCTATCAAGGTAGCGAAGGGGGAGGAGAAAGGGTCGAGGCCAATGATCCTACGACTTTTGTTCCACGCTTTCCACGTAGAAATAAGAAGGGGGTTTTCCTTAACCCATGTAGGCAAGGAGCCATAGGGAGTATGCAATAAGTTGGGCAGTGATAAGGTGGAGGCCATATGGCAATCTAAGTTTGTGTCTGCATGACTATCCGCTATTCTGTTTGTTTGTCTGTCTTTTTCTGTGTGCACATATCCAGTACAAGGAACGTCTTCGTGGTTGTCCACGGCCGCCTTGGCTGTTTGAGGCAAATAGGTAGGGACAGTTGGTGGGTTCAGCATCAGGGCTCACTGCCGTGTCTTGTACCTACCTCCATCCCCTGTCCTGACACCTGCATATCAAGACCTAATTACTGATTGGACAAAGTGCAAGATGCAACCCGTGTGCATCCCTTGAGGTGTTTAAGCTGTCTCCACCTTAAATAAACAGGGGAGGGGCATACAAAGAAACATAGAAACATAGAAGATTGTCGACAGAAAAAGACCACTGGGTCAATCTAGTCCGCCCTTTTAGTATTTTCTTTCTTATTATCTTAGGATAGATGTATGTTTATCCCAGACGTGTTTAAATTCTGTTATTGTGGATTTACCAACCACCTCTGCTGGAAGTTTTTTCCAGGTATCTACTACTTTCTGTAAATTAATATTTTCTCACGTTGCTTTTGATCTTTCCCCCAACTAACCTCTAACTGTGTCCTCTTGTTCTTGAGCTTAGTTTTTTTTTACTAAAAACACTTCCCTCTTGAACCTTATTTAGTCCTTTAACATACTTAAAGGTTTCAATCATGTCCTTTCCCTTCTTTCCTCCAGACTATACAGATTCAAATCCTTAAGTCTTTCCTGATATGGTTTATGCCTTACACCTTCCACTATTTTTGTAGCCCGTCTTTGGACCCATTCTATTTTATCAATGTCCTTTTTTAGATGAGGTCTCCAGAACTGGACACAGTGTTCCAGATGTTGCCTCACCAGAGCTCTATACAGCGGGATCACAATCTTCCTCTTCCTACTGGTTATACCTCTAGCTATACACCCCAGCATACGATTTGCTTTCCCCACCACCTGGTTGCACTGGTGGCTCATTTTAAGGCTGTCAGAAATCACTACCCCTAAATCCTTCTCTTCTAAAGTCTTTTCCAAAACAGTACTGCCGATGTGATACTCGGATAGAGGATTCCTCCTCCCCAAGTGCATTATTTTACATTTGGAAACGTTGAACTTCAATTTCCACTGTTTGGACCACTTATCTAGCAAAGCTAAATCATTTTCCATCATACCTCTGATGAGGTATGAGAATGTCCCTCCCAACCTCCCTTTGGCAACTCCTATGTCTTTCTTTTGCATACCTGACTGCCCAGCACTAAAATAGACGGTCACACTGCTGTAACTACCCTCAGTGAAGCAGGGGGATGACGTTATTCACGCCCTAGGCGTTGCAGCTGACCAACAGAGTGGCTTCCTCGAACGGTACGAGCAATTGGCAGACATCACGCATCACATGCCAATTCACAGTCTGAAATTGCAGTTCTGCAAGAAGGTGCAAGAATGCCTGATGACAAAATCCAAGAACGACAATTACTGTTGGTAAAGATGATCCAACATGTGTAGGCACAAGTTCCACTGTGTAGGCACATTGCAAATCAGACAATGTTTTGCCGTCCGAGTTGGCATTGGATCTTGTGGAAGGTGTTTCGTGTCATTTACTAGTGGCTTAATTGGATACATAGTTTTCTCGCCATCTTAAGCAGATCCCTGAGTCCTGGGAAGGAGCGGAGTTAGGTGTTAGTTAGATAGTTGTGTTACCTCCGTTGCTCTGTGTTGCTGTTGCTGCTCTTCCGGAAGGATATTTATCCAGTGGGCAGTTACAGATATATATCGCCCCTCGCCATACTGTAGCTGGAACTCCATACGTCTGCACCTGATGAGAGACAGACATCCGCATAGAGTCGCCAACCTTCTTCTGCAGGTACCTGTGCATAGATGGAATTTCCTTGTTGGCAAAATAATGGTGACTGGGCTCTCCATTGCGATTGCTCAAAAGGTCCCTAAATGGCTTTGAGTTTACCAATTGGAACGGGAGAGACTGTAAGGCAATAAGCTTTGACAGGTGGGCGTTTAATTTCTGTGCCAGTTGTAGGAGTACTGCTGCCTCCTTGTGATGAATGCAGCCAGCATTTGCTGTCTCACCAATGACAGTGTTTGCTCACTGTGAGCCATGGAGGAGGTAGAGGAAGAAGCCTGGGACCGACTGCTGGCCACAGAAAAGGCAAATTCCTGTCTTGCAAGGATGGGCTGCTCAATGGTAGTTGCAGATTTTTCTTTCTCCCAGCAGTACATTGAATGAGGATCCTGGTTCTTCCAGGCAGCGGGGTGGTGTTGCTCTATATGCTGACTCTGATTCTGTTTGCCCCATTTAACTTCTTATAGTTGCATGCATCCATATATGTTTGTTATGCATGACCTATTGGTTGCTTGGTTTTACCAATTTTCTTAGGTTTACATGATGTACTTTGATGTGTCAGACTGGTCTCTCCGTCATCTTTAGGTTACACCTTTTTGCTGTTACTTTATACTTTTATATTTTATATATTTATTTTATGTCTTCCTCTCTTTCAGATTGTGTGATGGTGGAGGGACTTTCTTTGCCACGGGACTACATGACCGGCAACGGCAGTGTATCTCTATTCCTTCCTCTCTCTCCCTCTCGATTGGACAAACACATGACCTGATTGTGCCTCCCCGTTCCCCCGGACTTTTTATAATGCATGATCCCTGAGAGTACCTCCTCCTGATGGCTTCCCCTGTTGAGTTTGCTGCACACGATGCCCTAGGTGTCTAAGCTTACTAATAAACTCCCTTTTTGCAAGCATTTGAGGATCCGCTGTGTCTTTTTCAGGGTAAGGAAGTTAGACCCTCAAGCGGGCCCTGACATTCCCTCCCTTGGGTGCATGATTTATAGGGACACTGTTGTGGCTGTCCTCTCTGGTCCACTACTTGTGGGCTTGTTGAGGTCAGATTACCTCCCTGAGCGGGATGAGCTGATACCACTTACAATGGCGCGGCTCGTCCCTTGATCGGGGTGAGTTTCCCTTGGATGGAGTGCATGAGATCCTCCCAACTCTAATGACCACATAGCTGGGACCTGCGGTCTGGCTAGAAGGCTCCCCCCATTATGTTGGCACCCCCCCCCCCCCCCGTACCCACGCAGAGACGGCTCCATATGTACACATTGGAGTGGGTGGCTTCACCCAGGTGGCATGATCATTCACTGTTGACATCTCATACTTGTCAACAGCTCTTACACTCTTTTTAGTAGTGCTGGCCCGGTCTAACTACCTCTTGCCCTTCTAATCTGTGTCACTGACCGACAGAGCGATCCTTCTCATAGGATGCCCAGCGCTCACACATACGGCAGTGATCTGTCCCCTTTTCTCTGTTACACTGTCGGAACCGAGGCTCATCCAGCGTTGACAGCTATGGAGCTGAACGCTGAGTCTGAGCTTCAGAGTCTCCCTGGCAAAACACTGCACCTCCCACAGTCTGATGGAGTCGCTGACGTCACTTCCGGTTGTACCTGGCTTCACACAGGGCTCCCGGCTCACTTCCGGGTGTCTGCAGCCTCGTACGGGATTCCCGCTTGACATCACCACCGAGCATTCTGAATCCCTCCCGACACTGGAACAGTGAGAGATCGTCCCAAATCCCAGGCGTGTAGTATGGGTCCCTTCACTTAACTACAAGGTAATTTCACACTATTACACATACAGGCTAATGATGCAAAATTGTTTTTATACCTTGTACTAGGAGTATTCCAGTTCTGATATTAGAGCTATACTGTATATCCTGTTAACTCCCCTTTGATTGGTGATTGGTGAGGGTGTGTACACATGTACATTTAAAGCTGTACTGCACTGTGGTTATGTATACTTGACAAAGACCCTGGATAGGGTCGAAACGTCGTATTTTTGTAAGCTGTTCTTCATAATAAAACTTTGAAGAATTCCTGCGGATGCTGCTGGACTTCCTCTACCTTATATTGTGAATGGTAGCTGTCTGGGTGAGAGAAAGACAGATTCATCCCCTGAATATGACCCAGAGGATGACATATGAGGATTAATGTTTCATGTGGGGTCTGCCACATTATCCTCTAACTCCTGGACAAAAGTCTCATCTCCCACGCTGTCACCCTCCATAGGCTTGTGGTAAAAAAATGAACTTTGCCTTCAAGCTGCCCCTCCTTGGCTGTCCTCACTCTTTTGTGGCCTCTGATCTCCTGCAGTCTCTACGTTGCCTTCCAATTTATGGCTCTCTGGACATTCCCCCATAAGAGCTTCTGAGTAGAGTGGCTGAGACTCTTGTGGGAGTGTCAGACTCACCAGGAGCTCTCAATCTTAAGGCCGTGGCAAGCGGTGTTGTCCCTGAGACAGCATTGGAAAGGGGCAGCGGAAACATTTTCAGCTTGCCACGGAATGGTGGTGGAACTACTCTGGGACAACACTTCAGTTGTCCGCTGTCTTTGTGATTGGCCACTGCCTGCCCTTAAACTTGAACTTTGAAGGATCCAGTCCACAATTCCAGCCTAGGTGGTGTTCACCTGCCCGATGGATGTAACAGGTAACTTCCTCTGGTGGCTGCGCGCATCTCCGCTGCTCCCGAAGACTTCATTCTAAGATTTGTTAGATTCCATCGCCCATCCTAAGAATGAGCGGGTTCATTCTTCGGGCAGACGGCAGAATCTGCCAAACCATAGAATGAAGTCTATCGGAGGAGTGGTGACGCATGCAGATGCAAGCTGTGGATTCCATGGCTGGTGATTCGCCCAGATTCCATTGTGTGCACATACCCTAACTCCTAACTGTGGAGAAAACAGTCCTGTACCTGAACAGTGGGAAATCTACATTCCTCCCAGTCTATCTCACTATTCCTAAGTTTTAATTTGCTTTGTTTTCTGGGGAGGGGGGGGGGGGGGGAGGAGAAACACCTCACTAGTCTGGGTGGTTGACTTCCTTTGAACTCGATGCAGCTCTATGCCGCTCCGCTGTGAGTGAAGGGAAAAGCTGGATCCAGTCCTGGGAAAAGTTGCATGGAGTTTAAACGCAGCCGGCTGAAAAGCCTACCACCGAGACTAGTGAAGCGTTTCACTAATACTGTAAATCTCTTCATCCCTAGTTGTTATCTATTATGAAGAGAGAAGTTTGATGATATATAAAATCATGCAGGGGGAAGGGGGGAAATTAATTATGAGCACTGACTTACCTCTCCCCATGCCTGTGGTGAGTGGCGGGACCGGTCTCAGGACCCCAGCCGGGCTCCGGGATCTCCGAATCAAGCATGACTGTGCAGAGTGGGACACCACTCCAGTCACTGATAGAATGAGCGGCCAGTCCATTAGCTGAAAAAGGTCTTTTCCTCCAAGTTTTGATGTCATCACAACTCGGAGGGAAATGTCCTGAGGCCGGTCCCGCTGCTCACCACAGGAATGAGGAAAGGTACTGTAATCAATTTCCCCCCTGCTCCTTTAACTCTTGACTTTCTTTGTATTTATCCACCCTGGTATCCTCACACTACTATATACCTGATATATTGGATATCTCTCCCTCTGAACACAGGACGCAGTCATAGCAGCAGGTATGGATGGATGTTGGTCTCGCCTTTTTCCGGCTTCCAGGTAGACATGGGTCTGAGCAACGGGATACTGGGACCTGAATGAAAAGACAAGAAATCTTACAGAATGGAAAAAAGACTGAATGTACATCTGTGAAAAATGTAATAGTGACCTAGGAGGGTGTATACTACAGGAGGTGATGTGTCCATTCATATACAGTATATCATCCTGACACCACAATGGCAGATGACTGTGCAAGGTGTAAATCCTGATGGCAGCTACATGTACATTTCTGATTAGATACTGAATGGAAACATTTATACATGTAATTTTTTTCTATAAAACACCTTAAGTTATGATGTTCTCTGTAATTGTATTAATTTAAAGGGAATCAGTCAGGTCTGTACTAGGAGCTTCAGCATGCACACCGCTGAGGGAGGGAGGGTAGAGAGGAGGCCTGCATGCTGTGGCTCAGCATCACTTTCTTTGGCACTTCAGCTTCCAAGGGAATATACTATTTTATAACTTTACAAATGGCCATCAGCAAATACCAAGGTGTCATTTGTTTTATGTTCCTATCACCTGCCATCTGCCTGTGTCTGCAGCTCTTTACCTAATACAGACCTGATAAATTCCCTTTAGACTGTTTTCTCTCTACAAAAAATATCTGAGAATATGGCTTCTTTTTTACATAGTGGGAACATATCTTTAACCCTTAGACGACCCAGGGCGTATAGTTACGCCATGGAAGTCTGTCCCCAGACGACCTAGGGCGTAACTGTACGCCCTGGGTGTTTCTCCCGCTATGAAGCGTGCTCCGGAGCGGAGCGCGCTTCATAGCAGGTGGGGGCCGGCTGCAATCAGCAGCCGGGACCTCACCGGTAATGACACGCTGCAGCGATCGCGCTGCCGCGTGTCATTAACTCCTTAAACGACCGCGGCGTTTAAGTGTAAGTGACAGGGGGAGTCCCCTGTCACTTACCGATCGGGACCCCCGCAGTGTGACTGCGGGGGTCCCGATCGGTAAAACGGGCCGCCGGAGCTCTCTCACCTGCCTCCGTGCGGTCCGATCGGCGCTCTGGTCACTGAGCCTGCACAGGCAGGCTCAATGAGCAGATCGCCGATAACACTGATCAATGCTATGCCTATGGCATAGCATTCATCAGTGTAAAAATCCAAGTAGTGTATGTAGAAGTCCCCCAAAGGGACTTCAAATGTGTAAAAAAAAAAAGTTAAAAACACTAACACACTACCCCAAAACCCCTCCCCCAATAAAAGTTGAAATCACCCCCCTTTCCCATTATATAAATAAAACATATAAAAATAAATAAATAGATAAACATATAATATACCGTAGCGTGCGTAATTGTCCGATCTATTAATATATAACAAGCGTCATTGCGAACGGTAAACGGCGTACACGAAAAGAGGGAAAAAAGTGCGCGGATTACCGATTTTATGTTACATTATATATATAAAAAAATTAATAAAAAGTGATTAAAACGTCCGATCTTCACAAATATGGTATTAATAAAAACTAGAGATCATGGCGGAAAAAATGACACCCCATACAGCCCCGTAGGTGAAAAAATAAGCGTCACAATAGTCCCATTTTATTTATAATTAATTGTCAAAAAAAGGATTTCATTTAAAAAAAATATATAGAACATTAGAGAATCTGTGTAACCTGCATATGGTTGTGTTCAGACTGACCTATAGAGTAATGGTATCATGTCGCTTTTACCATATAGTGCATTACGTAGACACAGGAACCCCCCAAACGTTACCATATTGCATTCTTTTTTACGATTTCACCAATTTATATCTTCATAAATAATATATTTGGAATTCCATCATTCATGTTATGGTAAAATGAAAGACGCCATTACACAGTACAACTATTCCTGTAACAAATAAGCACTTACATGGCCTGTAGATAGAAAACTGAGAGTGCTAGAGCTCTTAGAAGGGGAGGAGGGAAAAACGGAAACACTAAGATCAAAATTTGCGCGGTCCACTGGGTCATTTTGGGCCTGGTCCTCAAAGGGTTAAAGAGCTAATGTCAGCGTTGTTTATGGCAAAAGGCCATCTGACAAGACACGGACAGTGAGCCCTAAGCTGACCCTGCCCACTGTCCCTGCCTACTTGCCACAAGACAGTCCTAGGCTACTGCATACAACCACGGTAAATCCAAATAACGGAAATACAGGTGCCGTTACACCATAGTAGCGTAAGGTCCAGTGGTCAAGACAAACTAGAAAAATCACCGGCGTATGGGGACCACTTAGGACTAACTAATACTTAACTTTTAATAATTCATTAAAAATTGTAGCAAAAAGGTCCACACTAACAACAAAAAGACATACACTAATGTGCTCTATATACAGTGAGGTAACCTACAGGGCAAATGTAAACATAGGGGAGATATCCCACGTTCCCAAAGGGATGCTAATACTTAGGGACTAATGGCCCGGTGTCAAAACACCTAGGATACAATTAAAGAGTCAGGGAGAAAAGGAGAGGAGAGTAGTGGTGCGCCCTGCTCTCTGCCCTAATAACCTCTTGCCCTGCCTTTTGGGGAACCCACCTCCTTAACAGGGTGGCCCCAACCACGGTGACAGTCCCTTCCTTATTGTACGTGCCCAGTAGGAAACAAGAAGCACAGAAGACAGAAAAGAGTGAAAAAACGGTGTATACTCAAAACCACCTTAAAAACAACCAGCAAGAAATATCATATTATATACACAGTACCTATTATATATAAGCTGTGCTTGTTCCTACACAGCGCCTATATCAAAAGCTGTGTTCGTTCCGACGCGTTTCAGCCATCCCAATTGTGGATGGATTCATCAGGGAACACATATAGCACTCCAAAAGGATGTGCTTAAACCAATTCCTGCTGTGAGGGATATCCTTTCATCATAACAAATACATGGACCTCTTAGGAATGGTACAACACAATATAGTGGTAAATGATTCGTACTCAATATGGTGACAGCAATTAAGGAGGTAACAAAGGAGAACAGAAGAATAACCCCAAATAAATAAACGGATGAATATAGCAAATAGTTGTACTTAGCTATACAGATGGACTGAAGTTGTGCTGCCTGCGAAGGTCCATGTTCACCCCACGATGGGAGGGTGACACTGAATCAGAGGCAGGCCAGGCTTATATACCAGTGATAGTGGTATTACTTCCGGGTAAAGGCTAGTGTGTTGGTGCGGTCATGTGACCTAGATGTGGTCACATGACTAGGTTGATGCGGTCACGTGACCCATATATACCAGTGATAGTGGTATTACTTCCGGGTAAAGGCTAGTGTGTTGGTGCGGTCATGTGACCTAGATGTGGTCACATGACTAGGTTGATGCGGTCACGTGACCCAGATGCGGTCACGTGACTCCGCTACAGTCCTGACTAAATGTTAAATAGCTTCTGCTTGTATAGAGGGCGCACAAGCGCCACTTACCAGCCTACAGAAGCTTCCATAGGACGCCGAAAGTGTCAGAGATGCCACTGATGATGTGTATGGGGATATTTACCAATGCAAATACCTCATAGTATATATAAGGGCAAAGGCAAGTTATGTTAATAGCCCACAACTTACAGAAAAAAAAAAAAAAAAAAAAAAAAAAAAAAAAATTATATATATAAAAAAAAAAAAAAAATATATAGTAACTAAAGTATAACTAGTAATTCATGATGAATGAAATATAAAGAGAAAACAGTCATAGCCCAACATACACCATTCACCCACATATAGAATAATGTGATGGGTAGCGAGAACATATGGTATAAATACAATTATATGGGGTTACATTCCTGGGCTGATAAAGCCACTAAAGATACATAATATGATGTCAATAACCAAAAAACAGTCACCAAGAGCACACAATAAGGGCATTTTTAACCAATGAATGATGAAAACACAAGTGCTTCATTGAGGCCCCTTGGACTCACAGTCCCAAGTCTGTAAATCCACTGGGCCTCCTTTTGGAGAAGGCGTTTATCCAGATCACCCCCCCTGGGTGAGGGTCGTAGTACCTCAATCACCTGGAACTTGACCGTCCATGGGTCAACTCGGTGGACCAATCGCATGTGTTTAGCAAGAGGTTTATCTCGACTGTGGGAGATGTCTCCCATATGTTCTAGTATACGTCTGCGTAGTTCCCGCTTCGTTTTGCCGACATACTGAAGGGGGCAAGGGCAGCTTGCCAAGTATATGACCCCAGAGGTCTTGCAATTAGCGAACTCTCGATTCGTGTAATGCTTCCCATCTGCCCCATGGAAAGAACGAACCTGCAGAATATACTTACAGGCCTTACAGGCCCCACATTTATAGGTACCCTCCATTCGGGCCTGTCTCAGCCACATGTGCGTAGATGGAGGGGAATAGTGACTATGCACCAAACGATCGCCTAAATTTCTACCCCGTCTGTAGGTGACAGCCGGTCTGTCATCCACTAGTTGGGAAACCACAGGGTCAGATTTAAGGATTGGCCAAAAGCGATTGAGTATGTCCCTGATCTCGGTCGCTGATGAGTCATAGGTCCCTATGATTCTCGTTTTAGACAGTCCCTCTGTTGGTGTGTCCCTAGGTACCAGTAACGTCCGTCTATCTCGTTGCTTGGCCTCCTTGTAGGCCGTTTTGAGTACATGGTTAGGGTAACCACGATCGCGGAAACGCTTATACAGCGTATCTGCTTCTTGTTCAAACGCAATTGGGGAGGAACAGTTACGCCGAGCCCTGAGGTATTGCCCCTTCGGGATACCTCGGCGAAGTGGTTGTGGGTGATAGCTGTCCCACCGTAACAGGCAGTTACCGGCCGTGGGTTTTCGATAGATGGCCGTATTAAGCCTACCATCAGCCCCTCTCTTAAGGGTAACATCCAGGAAACACAATTCTTGTTCCTGGATTTCATAAGTAAACCTCATCCCAATGTCATTGGTATTGAGGCACTGCATGAAATCCACGAACTCGCTGCGCGTGCCTGACCAGATTACTGCCACGTCGTCAATATACCTAGCCCATAATTGTATATGCTGCTGGTATTCCAATAAGTGATCACCAAAGACCATAGCTTCCTCCCACCAGCCCAGGAACAAATTTGCGTAAGTAGGCGCCACAGGGGCGCCCATTGCAGTGCCCCTGAGCTGGTGGAAGATATGGGAAGCAAAAAGGAAATAGTTCTTGGTTAGAACAAATTCCAAGAGTTGTAAAATAAATAAGTTATGTGGTCTATCATGGGTACTCCTGCTACTTAGGAAATGACCCACCGCTTTCAGTCCTAGTTCATGATGAATGGAGCTGTAAAGGGCCTCTACATCTATGGAGCAGAGCAGATGGTGTTGTTCTAGGATAACATCCTGAGTGCGCAGCAACAAGTCAGTGGTATCACGCAGGTAAGATGGTAAAGAGAGAACAAACGGCCTGAGAATTTTATCCAGGTATATCCCTACATTCTGGGTTAGATTGTCAACACCTGAGACAATGGGGCGGCACTTTAAGGGTGTCAGTCCCTTATGGACCTTAGGAAGTCCATAGAAGGTTGCCACCTGTGGGGAGATCGGGTACATAAAATTAAACTCATTCTGATCGATGAGTTTATTGTTTTTAGCTTGGTCCAAGATATTCTTGAGCTCCTTTTGAAATACTGGGGTAGGATCAGACCGTAACAATGTGTAGTTAGACCTATCCTTGAGGACCTGTTGGCACATAGTGACATAATCATTGTGGTCCATGATCACCAAATTGCCCCCTTTATCCGAGGGTTTGATGACCAAGGACCTGTCTCTCTCCAAGGATACCAGGGCCTTTCTCTCCTCAAAGGACAAATTGTGTCCAACATTAGGGGGGCTAGTGTCCAATCGTTCGATGGCCTGTATGACGACCTGTAAGAATGCGTCAATAACATCATGGTCCCCCACTGGTGGCATTCTCGTGCTCTTAGGTCTAAGATCAGTGAAGGGGCCAGTCCCCGGAGTCCTATGTTGTTCATTAAGGAGGGAAGACAGCGTGTCGATATTGGCAAAGTCAAGCATATCCAAGGTCGGATCCTGATGGATCCGTTGATTTCTCAACAGGAAGAACTTCTTCCACCTGAGTGACCTACTAAACAAGTGAAGATCTTTAATCCAACCGAAGGTATCCCTTCTGTTGGTGGGGATAAAGGATAGTCCTTTCAACAGAAGGGAGGTCTCTGCTCCTGACAATTTATGATGTGATAAATTAATAATTTGGTTATCAGCTGGAGTCTCTATGTGTTTTAACCCTGTGTGGGTGGTAGTGGACCCCTGTCCAAAAAAGGCACAATAGGAGTAGAGGAGGAGGCATTGGAGAAAGATCGTGTATTGTACCCCCTTCCTCGATTTGTGTTTCCCCTTCCCCTCTGTGAGTTCCATGTTCCAGACCCTCTATTTCTACTATAATGTGTGTACTTTTTATTATTCCCTTGTTTTTCCTTCCTTGATTCGGAGTCTGAGGTGTCTGTGTCCGAGGAGGTATAGTCAGTATCGACACCCCTTTTCTGATTAGATTGTAATAGATGGGTGTAGGCCCTGTTTTCTTTGAATTCGTTAATGTCCTTAACAAAATGCCGATGTTTTCTCTCCTTCAATGTGTATTTAAATTTCTCAATCTTATTTTGTAATTCAGTCTCCTTTTTGGAGAAGTCCTGAGTGTCTCTAAGGGTGGTTGCTAAATTAATTGTTTCTTGTAGTTTAGTGGTCGTATTTTTGAGAATTTGCTTCTCCTGATCCAATAAAAGATTCATAAACCTCAGTGAACTAATGGTCGCCTCCTGTTCCCATTTACGCATAAACTCAGGGGTTTGTGATCTTTCTGCCGGGACGATATTGATCCTAAGGCCTTTAGGGACTATATTGTGCGAGATATAGCTTTCAAGTGATTTCACCTCCCACCATGACTTGATGTTATCCTTATAATTCTGTTCTAGATCTTTGAACACATTGTGGAGGGTAGGTGTCGCCTGATTAACCAAATTAATATTTTTAACCGAAAAAACTTCACGTGCCTCCTCCGTCCATGTGTCTGTATTAAGACAGCTGGACAGATAACTTGCCATGCCCAATGTAAATACAACACACTGTAAAATCAGTGGAAAAACAGCATAAACATGAAAATCCAAATAACGGAAATACAGGTGCCGTTACACCATAGTAGCGTAAGGTCCAGTGGTCAAGACAAACTAGAAAAATCACCGGCGTATGGGGACCACTTAGGACTAACTAATACTTAACTTTAAATAATTCATTAAAAATTGTAGCAAAAAGGTCCACACTAACAACAAAAAGACATACACTAATGTGCTCTATATACAGTGAGGTAACCTACAGGGCAAATGTAAACATAGGGGAGATATCCCACGTTCCCAAAGGGATGCTAATACTTAGGGACTAATGGCCCGGTGTCAAAACACCTAGGATACAATTAAAGAGTCAGGGAGAAAAGGAGAGGAGAGTAGTGGTGCGCCCTGCTCTCTGCCCTAATAACCTCTTGCCCTGCCTTTTGGGGAACCCACCTCCTTAACAGGGTGGCCCCAACCACGGTGACAGTCCCTTCCTTATTGTACGTGCCCAGTAGGAAACAAGAAGCACAGAAGACAGAAAAGAGTGAAAAAACGGTGTATACTCAAAACCACCTTAAAAACAACCAGCAAGAAATATCATATTATATACACAGTACCTATTATATATAAGCTGTGCTTGTTCCTACACAGCGCCTATATCAAAAGCTGTGTTCGTTCCGACGCGTTTCAGCCATCCCAATTGTGGATGGATTCATCAGGGAACACATATAGCACTCCAAAAGGATGTGCTTAAACCAATTCCTGCTGTGAGGGATATCCTTTCATCATAACAAATACATGGACCTCTTAGGAATGGTACAACACAATATAGTGGTAAATGATTCGTACTCAATATGGTGACAGCAATTAAGGAGGTAACAAAGGAGAACAGAAGAATAACCCCAAATAAATAAACGGATGAATATAGCAAATAGTTGTACTTAGCTATACAGATGGACTGAAGTTGTGCTGCCTGCGAAGGTCCATGTTCACCCCACGATGGGAGGGTGACACTGAATCAGAGGCAGGCCAGGCTTATATACCAGTGATAGTGGTATTACTTCCGGGTAAAGGCTAGTGTGTTGGTGCGGTCATGTGACCTAGATGTGGTCACATGACTAGGTTGATGCGGTCACGTGACCCATATATACCAGTGATAGTGGTATTACTTCCGGGTAAAGGCTAGTGTGTTGGTGCGGTCATGTGACCTAGATGTGGTCACATGACTAGGTTGATGCGGTCACGTGACCCAGATGCGGTCACGTGACTCCGCTACAGTCCTGACTAAATGTTAAATAGCTTCTGCTTGTATAGAGGGCGCACAAGCGCCACTTACCAGCCTACAGAAGCTTCCATAGGACGCCGAAAGTGTCAGAGATGCCACTGATGATGTGTATGGGGATATTTACCAATGCAAATACCTCATAGTATATATAAGGGCAAAGGCAAGTTATGTTAATAGCCCACAACTTACAGAAAAAAAAAAAAAAAAAAAAAAAAAAAAAAAAAATTATATATATAAAAAAAAAAAAAAAAAAAAATATATAGTAACTAAAGTATAACTAGTAATTCATGATGAATGAAATATAAAGAGAAAACAGTCATAGCCCAACATACACCATTCACCCACATATAGAATAATGTGATGGGTAGCGAGAACATATGGTATAAATACAATTATATGGGGTTACATTCCTGGGCTGATAAAGCCACTAAAGATACATAATATGATGTCAATAACCAAAAAACAGTCACCAAGAGCACACAATAAGGGCATTTTTAACCAATGAATGATGAAAACACAAGTGCTTCATTGAGGCCCCTTGGACTCACAGTCCCAAGTCTGTAAATCCACTGGGCCTCCTTTTGGAGAAGGCGTTTATCCAGATCACCCCCCCTGGGTGAGGGTCGTAGTACCTCAATCACCTGGAACTTGACCGTCCATGGGTCAACTCGGTGGACCAATCGCATGTGTTTAGCAAGAGGTTTATCTCGACTGTGGGAGATGTCTCCCATATGTTCTAGTATACGTCTGCGTAGTTCCCGCTTCGTTTTGCCGACATACTGAAGGGGGCAAGGGCAGCTTGCCAAGTATATGACCCCAGAGGTCTTGCAATTAGCGAACTCTCGATTCGTGTAATGCTTCTGTCCAGCTGTCTTAATACAGACACATGGACGGAGGAGGCACGTGAAGTTTTTTCGGTTAAAAATATTAATTTGGTTAATCAGGCGACACCTACCCTCCACAATGTGTTCAAAGATCTAGAACAGAATTATAAGGATAACATCAAGTCATGGTGGGAGGTGAAATCACTTGAAAGCTATATCTCGCACAATATAGTCCCTAAAGGCCTTAGGATCAATATCGTCCCGGCAGAAAGATCACAAACCCCTGAGTTTATGCGTAAATGGGAACAGGAGGCGACCATTAGTTCACTGAGGTTTATGAATCTTTTATTGGATCAGGAGAAGCAAATTCTCAAAAATACGACCACTAAACTACAAGAAACAATTAATTTAGCAACCACCCTTAGAGACACTCAGGACTTCTCCAAAAAGGAGACTGAATTACAAAATAAGATTGAGAAATTTAAATACACATTGAAGGAGAGAAAACATCGGCATTTTGTTAAGGACATTAACGAATTCAAAGAAAACAGGGCCTACACCCATCTATTACAATCTAATCAGAAAAGGGGTGTCGATACTGACTATACCTCCTCGGACACAGACACCTCAGACTCCGAATCAAGGAAGGAAAAACAAGGGAATAATAAAAAGTACACACATTATAGTAGAAATAGAGGGTCTGGAACATGGAACTCACAGAGGGGAAGGGGAAACACAAATCGAGGAAGGGGGTACAATACACGATCTTTCTCCAATGCCTCCTCCTCTACTCCTATTGTGCCTTTTTTGGACAGGGGTCCACTACCACCCACACAGGGTTAAAACACATAGAGACTCCAGCTGATAACCAAATTATTAATTTATCACATCATAAATTGTCAGGAGCAGAGACCTCCCTTCTGTTGAAAGGACTATCCTTTATCCCCACCAACAGAAGGGATACCTTCGGTTGGATTAAAGATCTTCACTTGTTTAGTAGGTCACTCAGGTGGAAGAAGTTCTTCCTGTTGAGAAATCAACGGATCCATCAGGATCCGACCTTGGATATGCTTGACTTTGCCAATATCGACACGCTGTCTTCCCTCCTTAATGAACAACATAGGACTCCGGGGACTGGCCCCTTCACTGATCTTAGACCTAAGAGCACGAGAATGCCACCAGTGGGGGACCATGATGTTATTGACGCATTCTTACAGGTCGTCATACAGGCCATCGAACGATTGGACACTAGCCCCCCTAATGTTGGACACAATTTGTCCTTTGAGGAGAGAAAGGCCCTGGTATCCTTGGAGAGAGACAGGTCCTTGGTCATCAAACCCTCGGATAAAGGGGGCAATTTGGTGATCATGGACCACAATGATTATGTCACTATGTGCCAACAGGTCCTCAAGGATAGGTCTAACTACACATTGTTACGGTCTGATCCTACCCCAGTATTTCAAAAGGAGCTCAAGAATATCTTGGACCAAGCTAAAAACAATAAACTCATCGATCAGAATGAGTTTAATTTTATGTACCCGATCTCCCCACAGGTGGCAACCTTCTATGGACTTCCTAAGGTCCATAAGGGACTGACACCCTTAAAGTGCCGCCCCATTGTCTCAGGTGTTGACAATCTAACCCAGAATGTAGGGATATACCTGGATAAAATTCTCAGGCCGTTTGTTCTCTCTTTACCATCTTACCTGCGTGATACCACTGACTTGTTGCTGCGCACTCAGGATGTTATCCTAGAACAACACCATCTGCTCTGCTCCATAGATGTAGAGGCCCTTTACAGCTCCATTCATCATGAACTAGGACTGAAAGCGGTGGGTCATTTCCTAAGTAGCAGGAGTACCCATGATAGACCACATAACTTATTTATTTTACAACTCTTGGAATTTGTTCTAACCAAGAACTATTTCCTTTTTGCTTCCCATATCTTCCACCAGCTCAGGGGCACTGCAATGGGCGCCCCTGTGGCGCCTACTTACGCAAATTTGTTCCTGGGCTGGTGGGAGGAAGCTATGGTCTTTGGTGATCACTTATTGGAATACCAGCAGCATATACAATTATGGGCTAGGTATATTGACGACGTGGCAGTAATCTGGTCAGGCACGCGCAGCGAGTTCGTGGATTTCATGCAGTGCCTCAATACCAATGACATTGGGATGAGGTTTACTTATGAAATCCAGGAACAAGAATTGTGTTTCCTGGATGTTACCCTTAAGAGAGGGGCTGATGGTAGGCTTAATACGGCCATCTATCGAAAACCCACGGCCGGTAACTGCCTGTTACGGTGGGACAGCTATCACCCACAACCACTTCGCCGAGGTATCCCGAAGGGGCAATACCTCAGGGCTCGGCGTAACTGTTCCTCCCCAATTGCGTTTGAACAAGAAGCAGATACGCTGTATAAGCGTTTCCGCGATCGTGGTTACCCTAACCATGTACTCAAAACGGCCTACAAGGAGGCCAAGCAACGAGATAGACGGACGTTACTGGTACCTAGGGACACACCAACAGAGGGACTGTCTAAAACGAGAATCATAGGGACCTATGACTCATCAGCGACCGAGATCAGGGACATACTCAATCGCTTTTGGCCAATCCTTAAATCTGACCCTGTGGTTTCCCAACTAGTGGATGACAGACCGGCTGTCACCTACAGACGGGGTAGAAATTTAGGCGATCGTTTGGTGCATAGTCACTATTCCCCTCCATCTACGCACATGTGGCTGAGACAGGCCCGAATGGAGGGTACCTATAAATGTGGGGCCTGTAAGGCCTGTAAGTATATTCTGCAGGTTCGTTCTTTCCATGGGGCAGATGGGAAGCATTACACGAATCGAGAGTTCGCTAATTGCAAGACCTCTGGGGTCATATACTTGGCAAGCTGCCCTTGCCCCCTTCAGTATGTCGGCAAAACGAAGCGGGAACTACGCAGACGTATACTAGAACATATGGGAGACATCTCCCACAGTCGAGATAAACCTCTTGCTAAACACATGCGATTGGTCCACCGAGTTGACCCATGGACGGTCAAGTTCCAGGTGATTGAGGTACTACGACCCTCACCCAGGGGGGGTGATCTGGATAAACGCCTTCTCCAAAAGGAGGCCCAGTGGATTTACAGACTTGGGACTGTGAGTCCAAGGGGCCTCAATGAAGCACTTGTGTTTTCATCATTCATTGGTTAAAAATGCCCTTATTGTGTGCTCTTGGTGACTGTTTTTTGGTTATTGACATCATATTATGTATCTTTAGTGGCTTTATCAGCCCAGGAATGTAACCCCATATAATTGTATTTATACCATATGTTCTCGCTACCCATCACATTATTCTATATGTGGGTGAATGGTGTATGTTGGGCTATGACTGTTTTCTCTTTATATTTCATTCATCATGAATTACTAGTTATACTTTAGTTACTATATATTTTTTTTTTTTTTTTATATATATAATTTTTTTTTTTTTTTTTTTTTTTTTTTTTTTTTTCTGTAAGTTGTGGGCTATTAACATAACTTGCCTTTGCCCTTATATATACTATGAGGTATTTGCATTGGTAAATATCCCCATACACATCATCAGTGGCATCTCTGACACTTTCGGCGTCCTATGGAAGCTTCTGTAGGCTGGTAAGTGGCGCTTGTGCGCCCTCTATACAAGCAGAAGCTATTTAACATTTAGTCAGGACTGTAGCGGAGTCACGTGACCGCATCTGGGTCACGTGACCGCATCAACCTAGTCATGTGACCACATCTAGGTCACATGACCGCACCAACACACTAGCCTTTACCCGGAAGTAATACCACTATCACTGGTATATATGGGTCACGTGACCGCATCAACCTAGTCATGTGACCACATCTAGGTCACATGACCGCACCAACACACTAGCCTTTACCCGGAAGTAATACCACTATCACTGGTATATAAGCCTGGCCTGCCTCTGATTCAGTGTCACCCTCCCATCGTGGGGTGAACATGGACCTTCGCAGGCAGCACAACTTCAGTCCATCTGTATAGCTAAGTACAACTATTTGCTATATTCATCCGTTTATTTATTTGGGGTTATTCTTCTGTTCTCCTTTGTTACCTCCTTAATTGCTGTCACCATATTGAGTACGAATCATTTACCACTATATTGTGTTGTACCATTCCTAAGAGGTCCATGTATTTGTTATGATGAAAGGATATCCCTCACAGCAGGAATTGGTTTAAGCACATCCTTTTGGAGTGCTATATGTGTTCCCTGATGAATCCATCCACAATTGGGATGGCTGAAACGCGTCGGAACGAACACAGCTTTTGATATAGGCGCTGTGTAGGAACAAGCACAGCTTATATATAATAGGTACTGTGTATATAATATGATATTTCTTGCTGGTTGTTTTTAAGGTGGTTTTGAGTATACACCGTTTTTTCACTCTTTTCTGTCTTCTGTGCTTCTTGTTTCCTACTGGGCACGTACAATAAGGAAGGGACTGTCACCGTGGTTGGGGCCACCCTGTTAAGGAGGTGGGTTCCCCAAAAGGCAGGGCAAGAGGTTATTAGGGCAGAGAGCAGGGCGCACCACTACTCTCCTCTCCTTTTCTCCCTGACTCTTTAATTGTATCCTAGGTGTTTTGACACCGGGCCATTAGTCCCTAAGTATTAGCATCCCTTTGGGAACGTGGGATATCTCCCCTATGTTTACATTTGCCCTGTAGGTTACCTCACTGTATATAGAGCACATTAGTGTATGTCTTTTTGTTGTTAGTGTGGACCTTTTTGCTACAATTTTTAATGAATTATTAAAAGTTAAGTATTAGTTAGTCCTAAGTGGTCCCCATACAACCACGGTGACAGTCTCTTTACTCAATAGGGTGAAACACAGAACAGCGACAAACAAACAAACAATAAATCCAAGGTCAACAATCCGAGTCGGTAACAGCAAAAGTACAAAGATCGTCAGACAAGTGGGGTAAAGAAGAACAGGCTATAAGTCAGGGCAGCCGGCAGACAAGATAGAGAGGGAACAGGCAAGGGTCAGAGAAACACACATTAGATACCAGAGAGAGTACGCTTAGATTAGATTGCTCTATAAGCCAGCAACTACAGAGACTATTTATAAGGAACCAGGAATCTGCTCCACTTCCCATTAGACTGGCGCTCAGCTAAACAAAGACTTCTGTCAGTGGTGTAGCTACCATGGAGGCAGACCATGCAACTGCTATGGGGCAAAGCATGGTCTGCCTCTATGGTACAGCGATGATAGCAAAACCCTTCCTCTCAGCAGCAGCTTGTACCATTACCCACAGTGCTCTCTGATTGTTTTATATTGTTCTTTTCTTTCCCGAATATAACATTAAGCAACGGTGTCAGGAATGTGCAGTAGCCTGGTTTGAACTGGGCCTGGTTTTTGCTTCTGTGTGACACACCTGATTAATTCTCAGCTTCCGGCAATGCAAGAGTTACCACTGAACTCTCCCAGCCTTAATTGCCGCAGCTGACCAAGTATGTTTGATGATCTTCTCTGCCTGTCTGGAACCTGGAGGATCAGAGCACTGGTCCAATGGGGATCCGGACCGGGCTCTTGATCCTCATAAAAGAAAACTAAGGTTCATACCCTGATCCCAGCTCCCCCTGTCTATTCCTGCAATCCCTGTACCTAAACCCTCTGCTCATTTTGACCTTTTATCTGACCCTCCGCCTGACCTCTGACTATCCGATTGTTATCTGACTATGTACCGTGTTGCCCGCTTGGTTTGGACTTTGGATTGTCGACTTTCCCTTCTTGTTTGTTTGTCTGTTTTGTTCTGTGTTTGCACCTATACTAGTACAGGGACCGCCTTTGTGGTTGTCCGCGGCTACCTAGGGCCGTAGGGACAGTAGGTAGGGACAGTGAGTGGGCTCAGTATTAGGGCTCACTGTCGTGTCTTGTCCCTACCTCCCCCACCTGACAAACTGTATAAATGATATTTATTGAAAATTTCCTTGCACTTTTTTTACCGCTTATACTGTAGATAGAAAGGTAAACAAAGAAAGAACGGTTTTCAGGGGAACATTACTTGTTTTTTTTTTCCCCAACAAAAACACATAGTAGTAATAATAATAATAATAAGAATAAGAATAATAATAATAATAATAATAATAATAATAATAATAATAATAATAATAAGAGGAATTATGGTTGTTATTAATAATAATAGTTAAAAACTAGATTTGCATTTCCAGGAAAATACAGAGTGCTTGAAAAGAGCGCCCCTTTAACAGTGACTTCTCTTTAAAAGAAACTTTAACCCTTGATACCCTCCTTTTAAGAGTGACTTTGGTACAGTCCCTTTAAGAGCATCTTTAATACAGTCCCTTTAAGAGCAACTTTGGTACAATCCCTTTAAGAGCAACTCTGGTATAGTCCCTTTAAGAGCAACTTTGGTACAGTCCCTTTAAGAGCAACTTTGGTACAGTCCCATTATGAGTAACTTTGGTACAGTCCCTTTAAGAGCAACTTTGGTGCAGTCCCTTTAAGAGCAACTTTGGTAAAGTCCCTTAAGGATTCTTCCCCTTTAAGAGCGACTTGGGTACCGCCCCTTTAAGAGCGACTTGGGTACCATCCCTTTAAAAGCAGCTTGGGTACCACCCCTTTAAGAGCGACTTGGGTACCACCCCTTTAAGAGCAACTATGGTACAGTCCCTTTAAGAGCAACTTTGGTACATTCCCTTTAAGAGCAACTTTGGTACAGTCCCTTTAAGAGCAACTTTGGTACAGTCCCATTAGGAGCAACTTTAGTACAGTCCCCTTTAAAAGCAACTTTGGTACAGTCCCTTTAAAAGCAACTTTGGTAAAGTCCCTTTAAGAGCAACTTTGGTACAGTCCCATTAGGAGCAACTTTAGTACAGTCCCTTTAAAAGCAACTTTGGTACAGTCCCTTTAAAAGCAACTTTGGTAAAGTCCCTTAAGGATTCGGCTCCTTTAAGAGCGACCTTGGTACCGCCCCTTTAAGAGTGACTCAGGTACCACCCCTTTAAAAGCGACTTGGGTATCGCCCCTTTAAGAGCAACTTGGGTACCGCCCCTTTTAAGAGCGGCTTGGTACCATCCCTTTAAGGGCGTCTTGGGTAGCGTCTTTTTAAGTGCGTCTTGGGTACCGTCTCTTTAAGAGCGGCTTCGGTACCGTCCCTTTAAGAATGGCTTGGTACCGTCTCTTTAAGAGCTTAGGGTCCCTTAGGGACCAAGCCTATTTGGGCCTTAATGACCAGGCTCATTTTTCTAAATCTGACCTGTCTCACTTTATGCGTTTATAGCTCAGTGATGCTTTAACGTATGCTAGTGATTCTGTGATTGTTTTTTTTGTAACATATGGTACTTTGTGTTAATGGCAAAATTTAGTCACAATTTTTTGTGTTTTTTTGTGAAAATTTGAAAAATTTTCACTTTAAAAACGTTGAAATTCTCTGCTTCTAAAAAAAAGAAAGTCATATGACATAAATTAGTTACTAGTTCACATTACCGATATGTCCTCTTTATTCTGGCTTCATTTCGTAAACATATTTTACTTTTCTTGGGTGTTACGGGGCTTAGAAACGTATCAGCAAATTATAAAATTTTTATGAAATTTCTAAAACTGATTTTTTTTTAGGGACCGGTTCTTTTTTTTAAGTGGGTTTAGGAGGCTTGTATACTTGAAATACCCATAAGTGACCCCATTTTGGAAACTACACACCCTAAGGAATTAATCTAGGTGTATAATGAGCATTTTGACCCTACAGGGGCTGGAGGAAAGTGTTCACAATTAGGCCGAAAAAAATGGAAACAGAAATTTTCAAATAATATGTTCGTTCAGATTAAAGTAGGTTCTCCTGAGTACAATGGTACCCCATATGGGGGCGTAAACCACTGTATGGGCACACAGCAGGGCTCAGAAGGAAGGGAGCGCCAATTAGCATTTTCAGTGCAGATTTTGCTGTACAAGTTTTCAGGCGCCAGGTGCGTTTGCAGAGCCCCTGTAGTGCCAACGAAGTGAAACTCCCCCAAAAGTCATCCCATTTTGGAAAGTACACCCCTCAAGGAATACATCTTGGTGTGCGGTGAGCATTTTGACCCTATTAGTATTAAAAGGAAAGTATTCAAAATTAGACATTAAAAAATTAAAAACTAGATTTTTTCCAATAATATGTTTGTTTAGTTTGAAATTTCACAAGGAACAGGAGAGAAAAAGCACCCCAAAATCTGTAACACAGGTTCTATCGAGTAGAACGGTACCCCATATGTGGGCATAAACCACTGTATGGGCACACAGTGGGGCTCCAGAAGGAAGGGAGCGCCAATTAGCTTTTTCAGAGCATATTTTGCTGTAGACGTTTCTGAGCGTCAGGTGCGTTTGCAGTGTCCCTGTAGTGTCAGCAGAGTGACCCCCCCCCATAAGTCACCCCATTTTGGAAAGATAACCCCTTAAAGAATACGTCTTGGGGTGTAGTGAGCATTTTGACCCAACAGGTATTAAAAGGAAAGTATTCAAAATTAGACAGTAAAAATGAAAAACTAGAATTTTTCCCATAATATGTTGGTTTACTTTGAAATCTCTCAACTTCACAAGGAGCAGGAGAGAAAATGCACCACAAAATTTGTAAAGCAGGTTCTCCTGAGTACAAAGGTACCCCATATGTGTGCATAAACCACTGTATGGGCACACAGCAGGGCTCAAAAGAAAGGGAGCGTCTTTTTGCTTGAGCAAAACCGCAGCTAGTATTGGTTATTAGAATAGCGCAGTTGCTAAAAAAATAAAAAATAAAATGAGATTACAGGTAATCTGGGGTGGTGACGGGCATCCTGGGGGTGTTTACTTGCTATCTGGGGTGGTGACTAGCAATCTGGGGTGGTAAGAGCAGTCTGTGGCAATCTGGGGTGTTTATGGGCAATCTGGGGTGGTTTGTACCCTAAGGAATTAATCACTGTGAACACTAAGGTTATTCCGGGGGGAACAGGGGGGGGGGGGGAAACATGTATTCATCTCCTTTCACTGTGGATTCACGGTAAGAGGAGATGAAAGCGTGCTGTGCCGTTACCGGTGACCGCTGTTATACTGCTAATAATGGTGATCGTCGGTGCGGGGACTGGCCAGTACTGACCCCACACTCTGCCCCAACTTCTCAGTGACCTCCGGTAGTGTTTGGTGCACTTTTTTTTTTACTTTTACACTAGTGTACATTACTGTACACTAGTGTAACACTTCGATCACCTATACAATACACTGTACTGCTTCTGCAGTACAGTGTATTGTATTATGTGACCATCCTGCTGGCAGGCAATAGCCACAGCTACCCCTGTCATTAGGATGGCTTATCCATGGTCAACCCGGGGGCCTTCATTAGGCCCCCAGAGTTACCATGGAGACATCAAGGGACCAGACGGCGCCGCAGGACATCGCGATCACGTAAGTATACCTGCGGTGCCGACCGGGAGCCACCTGAACCCATTAGATGCCGCTGTCATGCTTTTACTGCGGCATTTAATGGGTTAAACTGCCCAGAGCGGAGAATCCTCTGCTCCGGGCAGTTTCAGGGGTGAGTCAGCTGACACAATGAAAGCTGATCTCCCGCTGTGCTGCCGCCGCCGGGCGGCAGTTTATTCCGATGCATCCGCCGCTAAAAGGGATATGCATCGGAATGAAGCCTATTAGTGGCCACCGTGAAAAGGCAGCACGGCGGTCACTAAGGGGTTAAGAGCGACTTATGTAATGCCCCTTTAAGAGGGACTTGGGTACTGTCCCCTCAGCTCTGCTACTTTACTGACTGACCTCTGCTACTTATAATGGTAAAGACCATTGCTCGGTTACCATGACAATCTTACTCATGTTAGGGAGACAAAATTATTAAGGACCTCCCATATATTACATCTTCTATTGGCCAATAGTGGACATGTGACTGTGGATGTTGTGATACATTGACTGACAAGACCTTAGAATTTCTATTGGCTGATATATTTCAGCTATTTGAATATTCAAATTACACAGGAAAGTGATATCCTAAAATTGGTTCCTTATCGGTTTCTCAGCAGTTGAATTTACTTTTCGCGAGCGCTTAAAGTTACACAGCACTGACTGCCGGGGGTCTGAGCCAGGGAAACCGTGTGACCAGTTTATTGGCTATTTGCATTATGTACAATGCAAAATCTCAGAATCTCTTTGAATGATTTAGAAGTAAAAGCATTCCAAAATTATCATCACATAAAATAACAGATGTGAAATATTAGGCCATGTCCTTAAAGCGTACCTGTCATTTTGAAAAACTTTTGACCTGTCATAGAGACAGGTTTTGATCAGTCCGGGTCTGAGTGTTCACACCTGTACCGATGGGGAGTATGAGCAGGGAGAGGACCGTGCTGTGCTGTATCCTCTCCACGTTCTGTGTAAGCAAAAAAGAGTTGGCCTTAATAGAGCTCCATTATAAGCCTGACTCTTTTTTACACAGAGTGGGGAGAGGTAACACCACAGCACACTCCTCTCCCCTCATTGTCTTCTGACCTGTCTCTATGACGTCTCTGTGACATGTAATTTTTTTTTTTCAAAACGGCAGAGACAATTTAAAGAGTTGAAATGTATAATGTAACACATCTAACCTCCCGTGTATGTTTCCAGGTTATAGACTGGGGATTCATGTAAAGCTTCTGACCACTGACATCCCAGGGGGTATAATTTCCTATTTCCACCTTTCGTACGTCCATATGTGGGGTCTTATTTATAAATACCCAGTTTATTATCATATATGGATGTGCAGCTTCTCCTTGGTCATTGAAGTAATATGAAGATGCCATTGGATCCAGTGGAGACTTCATCCTCTGTAGGTAGCGCTGTAACCTCCGGGTATATTGTAGAAGTCCAGGGATAGAATTTTCTTGATATTTGTCTTTTATATATAAGAACATTTCATGTAGAGATTTTCCCAGGATTTCTACTGCGTGATAGACCCTCGTAGAGACCCCGGAGGAGAGGTAATTCCTCAGACTTGGCCTAGTGTGAAAATAAGTCTCATTATTCTCGTAATCTGTGGAATTGTAGAAATAAAAGGAATCTTTATCTCCATTTCCTGCTATTAAATCTAATTCTATCCATAACCCCTCAGCATTTAATATATTGGGGAGTTTCCTGTGATTTTTCATAAAATCTTCCTCTCCTGGAAAAGGTTGTGATGAAAAGTCCACGGCTAGACTCCCATTCATTTCTGTGAATTGCTTTTCTGATACAAGGTAACTGAAAGCCCAAGATGGTGGAAGGACGAGAGTTTTGCTTAGAAATATAGCTTCATAGTTAACTAGTAAACCAACTACATGATGTGTGAAGGTGCCGCATATTATAATGATACTGACTTGTGGACTCTGTAACATCTGTGAAATCTTCTCATTATCCTTCTTATTCTCCTCTGTAAGTTTTATAATGTAAGCGGCACAGATCCCGTCCTCTCTCATGTACTTTGTCAGTATCTGCAGCTCATTCTCTCCGGCATCATCATCCGATACTAAAATCCCGACCCAGGTCCAGCCAAAGTGCTTCACCAGTTTGGTTATTACCATATTGTGGACGTGGTGATTCTGGACTGTGCGGAAAACATGTGGATAGAGGCGTCTATCAGATAGGGACTGGTCCGTGGCTCCATAATTGATCTGTGATACAGAAAATAGGTAGCGATGAAGGAATCTTTCAAAAGTACTGTTCAGTGGTTTCAACTAATTTTGGCATAAAGTTCAGATTCGTTAGAACTGAACATAAATCGAACTGCACTAAAACAGCTTACCGATCTACAATACTTAGAGTATGAAGGCTTTTTTTTTTTTTTTAGTGAAAATTAAATACAAAATGAGTATTTTCCACTGCAAAAAAAGGATTTTTTTAAGTCACATTGCTTTATATGGGTGAAGCTGCTTTTTCCAGTGTTTATTTCTACTTGTGCTTTTACGACGTAACCTCACCAGGAAAACACATCAAAATTGGTGCAAGTAAGAAAAGCCTGCTAAACACCAATAGAAAGCTCTGTTCCTCTGTTTCTGCCCATATGGAGCTGTGTCTCTGCCCATGTGTTTGCTCCTCTGCATGAAAGTGAAGTTACAGTAAAGAAAAGCATAAATAGAGAGAAAGGAGCAGCAACTCAACAGTAATCTTCAGATAAATAAATGTATTAATCCATGCAAATTCCTCCACACAATAAAATGGGATGCATGAGACAGATGACAGCAACCATCATGGGGCAACAGCCGTTTCACACATCAATAGCACTTCATCAGGCCTGATCTAATGAAGTACTGATGATTGTTCGAAACGGCTGTTGCTAACATGTTACTTACCTGAGTAAGTATGTCCAAAGGTTGGCAGTGTGGTGCAGGTGCTTGTCATTGAGCTGCTTACCTTGGGTCTTGCCGTCAATGAGTGCTTATGTGGTGGCCTTAGGAAGAGGAGGAGCCCTGGCATCCTTAACTACTTATGGGTGGCCTAAGAAAGAGGAGGACTATATGCATCCATGACTAGTGGATCTCTTCCTGCTTCTGCCCAGCTACAAGGAAGGTATTGAGGCCGCTTAAGGTCTTCAGCCAGTTCCAATGGATCCACCACTATCATACTGGGAGACAATAAGGAGCACAGACACTACTGTAAATGATGTTTCTTGTGCAGCAGTTTGACTGATGCCATCATGCAATAAGCATGTAGCAATCCCACTGAGGCCGTCATACAATACCCTTGCAGAAGTCCCACTAAGGCAGTCATGCTTGCTTGTGTCCTCTTTAAGAACCCTTAGTGGCCAATCTTCTTGTGCACTAGGAAGAGGACAGTCACCCTCTCTTGCTCCATCACCTTCTATTCCACCCTTGTCCTCTCCAGTTTGGAGAGGAAAACTGGCAGAAGTGAGACATCACTGCAGCTTCTGGACCCAGATGAAGAGTGTTCTAAGCGTAGGAAGGCAACAGTCCAGAAGTTTAATCAAGTTAAAGAGCAATGGTTTCTGAGAGACCTACTGCACGTCCTTACCCTGTTTGTTTGCAGGAGTTCTGTAAAAAGGGACTACCTCCTGGACTTCATACATAGCCTGGAATCCACTGAGCAGGTGGAGTACACCCCTATGCAAGGGCAACGTGGATGGTGGGCTGGGGTAATTACCTGGCCGGGTGTGTTGCCACTGGAGGCTTCCCCACAGTGTCGGACGACTGGGACCAAGAATATCTCCTGCAGCAATGTCATGCCCTTGTTGAGATGCTTGAGGGGCTTAGCCTGACACCAGTATGTGAAAGACAACTCCAAAGAGCAGAAACCATTCCTGTAGCAGTCTGTTCCCACTCACCAGCTCCTCTTACAAGCCATGGAGTCCCTCAAGCGGAAAAAACTTCATCATCTCCCATAGTGGCAGTCGTTCCTCCGGAACCCACCTCTACATCCTCAGCTCTACAATTGTGTCTACCATTAGGGGTGAGAAGATGCCAAGGTGTCTTAAAAGCCAGAAGTCAACCTTATCTCATGGCCCTGCATCAGCATTTTGCCAATTAGGGCAGTTATAAACTCTCATGTGAACTGCACCCATTGGGCAATTATTGCTTCTCTTGTGTAGTCCCAATTGTGCAAAGTTTTTAGGTTTTGCCATGTTGGCTACATGCTGTAATATTTAAGAAATGTGCCTGATAGAGATGAGCAAGGTAGACGAAAATTCATTTTGCGAGGTTTGCAATTTTTTGCAAGATTTACAAAATGAATTCTAATGAATTTCAACAAAACAGCCAAAACTATAGTAGCTACAATACTGGAAACAACTACTGGAACCAATGGACTTTGTCTTAAAGTGTCACTGTAACTTTACAAAACTTTTTACTACTAACACACTATTACATTGAGATCGCTGCCATTCAGGATCTTTAAAGTGTGACAAATAGAAGAGGGTGAAAGTAGTACAAATACAATCTGAGGCAAAGTCACCTACCCTCACTAAAGGAGTTAGGGAAAGAAAGAGAGGATCAAGGGAATGAAGGGATGTATCCATGTGATCACTGTTCGATCTTTCCTTATGGGAGGCCCATTAAAGATTGTAAAAGTGAAAATACAAGATAACTATACTACAGGAAGCTGGAGTATGGAAGAAAGTGAGAGAGTTATTCACATTAAAGGATCTGCAGCGAAATCTACTTCGGATCCTATTCCAGTGACTTTCAATGAGAATACATACAAGCAGCGGGATTCACATCCCGCTGCCAGTATGTAAGTGACAGCGCCGTTAACCCCCCACCGGCCAGAGCATACTGTACCTGCTCCACACTATGGCTTGCTTCAGGAGCTCCTGGCGTCTTCACATCCTGCTCAGCCAATCAGTGGCTGTGGCGGGGCAGCGCACTAATTGGCTGAGCGGGACTTCCAGCCGAGAACGCCCATTCCATACAGTTCTTAATACTGGCTGCCTTGAATCGGTTACTGTGCTTGGTGCTGAGAGGTTTTATGTGTAAAGAGATGGTTGGCCTCAAACCCCTTTTTTTTTTTTTACTATGAGTGGGACACTGGGGGGACACACTGATCCTATGATCCAAGCTTTCCCAATGGAGCTTGAGTTGTTTCCCTCTCCACCAGTTAGGGAGCTTTCAGCTTAAAGTGTCACTGTCATTATAACTTTTAGGCTGGGTTCGCACTACGTATATTTCAGTTAGTATTGTGGTCCTCATATTGCAACCAAAACCAGGAGTGGATTAAAAACACAGAAAGGCTCTGTCCACACAATGTTGAAATTGAGTGGATGGCCGCCATATAACAGTAAATATATAATACATAATTTCAATATAACAGCCGTTGTTTTAAAATAACAGCAAATATTTGCCATTATATGGCGGCCATCCACTCAATTTCAACAGTGTGTGTGAACAGATCCTTTCTGTGTTTTTAATCCACTCCTGGTTTTGGTTGCAATATGAGGACCACAATACTGACTGAAATATATGTAGTGTGAACCCAGCCTTAAAGACTAAATCAGCAGTAGATATAAAGCAAATTTGCAATATACACTTGTTATTTCATTTTTGGTTTGTTTTACCATAAACAAAGCTATACTTTCCAGAAATCCACATCCAGTCTCCTAAAGGTTTTTAGTTCTGTTTCGCTTGAAAAAAAAAAGAGAGACTAAACACATGAAGTCCCGGCCAGTACGAAGTGTCATGGCTCAATATGTCCACCAATCCTTCCTTCTTTGTAAACGTAGATGACCTAGGAAACACTGGACTTCCTGTGTTTAGACTCTTTAAAAAAAATGTCAAAACACAGAAAGTGGACTGTTTTCTATAACAACTAACAATAAATAATGAATGTAAATTGCAAACTTGCTTTATATCATATCTACTGCTGATTTAGGTTTTGAAAGTTATAGTGGCAGTGACTCTTTAGGTATCTAGGCTAAGCCAAAGGCTACTACTTGCAGTTCCTAGAATTATCCAAAGGTCTTTGTTCAACTTCCCCTTTAAACCCATAAAGATATGGTTCGAAGTTCAATGGGTTATCCAGCGCTACAAAAACATGGCCACTTTCCCCCTACTGTTGTCTCCAGTTTGGGTGGGATTTTGAAACTCAGTTCCATTGAAATAAATGGAGCTTAATTGCAATCCGCACCTGAACTGGAGACAACAGTAGGGGGAAAAGTGGCCATGTTTTTGTAGCGCTGGATAACCCCTTTAACTCTGTTACCCAATATAATCAAGTCCACTTGTTTTGGGTTCCTGTCCCGAGGATTCCCATTAACAATTCCCTTTTGTTACTGAAGAAAGTACTCCTGAAGAACTCTCTCACTTCTCACAGCTTTCCTCCTTCTGTAGTTCAACTTCTCCTCCTTCACCTCGATCTTTTTTCTCTTGTCAGCAACAGACAGGCTTGTCTGGCTGACCAGGCCTTTGCTGGCCTGCTCACAGAAACTAGCTGTACTGGACAGTAAACACTGAACACTACCTGCTGTTACAGCTAGGGTTTTGTGTGAAAAATAATAGCAAGCTCCACCTACCTTCTAGCAGGTTCTAGAAAGCGCTGGGAACTTCTACAGTACTTAAAGCAGTGGTTGGGGGTGTCACTAATTTCCTAACAGTGTAGTGTAGAGTAGTGTGTGTAGTAAGGCAATGTAACCAATTATCTGCCTGCCAGTTACACTTGTACACCAAATACATAGCAGAGTTTGCTGTAGTTCATCCTATCACATAAAACACATACAAGGCCACTTTGGGGACAGGTTCCATCCTAGACCAGTCACAAGAGATGCACCCTGGTGCACTTCAATAAAAAAGGGAACTTTCGCTAATTCTTCTACAATAGAAGCCATCTACACATGTGGTACTTTTTTTCCCTAAAGGCTCCTGGTTAAAGGGGTAGTCCGGTGTTTTTCAAAAGAGCCAGGGAGAAAGTGTTTGAATATAATTAAATGCACTTACCTCTCTGGCTCCAACACAGGGGTCCTCCGCTCTGGTTTCTGGTCTTCTTGCCGCTTCCTGGTCTGAGCAGGGACCCGGATCGTGACGTGTCAGCCTCGCTCAGCCAGTCAGAGACCTAGGTGGGACCCCGACACTGGTCTTCCCCTTTAAACCAAACCAAGGTCAAATAGAAGGGAAGTACAACTGATACATGGTTACAAATTCTCTTATTCTCTTGCACTTTATGACTGATGGTTTGGACAAAAGCCAAGGAAAATGCTAGAAAGGTGAAGCATAGCAGGATATGTGTAACGCCTGAAGTCGTGGATCCTCTGTACCGTCACTAGCGATGGCATAAACCGCACCAGGGAGGGGAGTCTAAGGGGCCGCTGGTTTTTAACAGAGCCCGCCGCAAGGTGGGATGGGCTTGCTGCGGCAGGCGACCACCCCAGGTGGTCAACCCCTGGCTTGGTTTGCTAGTGACGGCGGGCAAGGTGTGGCAGGAGCAGTAGGCAGGTGCTGGCAGTGGTCAACAGGCGTAACCGCAGGTGACAGAGGCAGTGCACAGGAACAACAGACTAGGCAGCGGGCAGGAACTAGGGACAATGACAGCGGACAGGAACAACAGTGAGCTGGGCCAAACGCTATGGGAAGCATGTAGAGGCTCCAACACAAGGGACAGGGCATGCTGGGATTTATAGGGAGTGTTAGTGTGTACACACCAATTAGGAGCGGACTGCCCCTTTAAATCTGAGACAGCCGACGCGGGCGCCCTAGGAGGCGGGGGCGCGCGCCGGCCGGCACAGAGAGCGACAGGAATGGGGCGAGGTGAGATGCCCCCAGGGGCCGAACTAGCAGCAACGCCGGGTCCCTGCACAGGACACTGGCGGCTGCAGGACACAGGGAGGGGGTGCAGCGACGGCCAGGAGCACGAGACGCCGCCGCAGCCCTGACAATATTTGACCTGTGTTGGGTTGAGTTTAATGGGCACTAAAATCAAACAGGACTGTGCAATACGTACAAAAGTGTGCAATGTGAACAGCAATGCCGTCTGTGAATTTAAAAGTGTGCAAGTTCTGTGTAGTAGTATGTGTGTTCACACTGATGCAGGAATCAGGTGAAGTCCGGTCTAGAGGCATACATCAAATGGGCGATATAGAAGAGAATGAAGCGACCACTCACCGCCAATGTCAACTTTAACTTCAGTTTATTACCGGACACAAGTGCAAAGCAGGGAAGGGATGATGTACAAAATGGGCGACCCAGGACCGCACCTGCACCTGTTGCTTGTTTCATTCTCTTCTATATTGAACTAAAAGACAATGTCTAGAGCAGTAATGTCAAACTCAGGCCCTCCAGCTGTTTCAGAACTACAGCTTTGGCTGTCCAGGCATGATGGGAATTGTAGTTTTGTAACAGCTGGAGGGCCTGAGTTTGACATGTGTGGTCTAGAGCAGTGCTTCTCAAACTGTGAGACGGGCCTCAACAGTGTTGTTGACTAGTTGTTGGTGAGGCCCAGCTGGGGAGACAGTTTTCATAAAAGTAACTGTGATCCGCTCAGTCCTTTTGCAGTTTGCAAAAATCTCCATTTTAGCAACATTATTAATATATTTTGTACTTGCTTTATCAGCATATAGAGCTTGGGAGATGGGTGAAAGGTAGCCCTAGCATTATTTTTAGCCTTTGAATGGACTTTCACCACAGATTATGAGGCCCAGACACCCTCTTGGTCAGTCTGGTGAGGCCCAGGCATTGCCTTGGTCTGTTGGGTGAGGCTCCAGTAGAAAAAGTTTGAGAAGCACTGGTCTAGAGTATCCAGTACCTGAGGATATCCATATAGTCCAAGGATCTGTGCTGCAGGAATAGTGGTAGATGAGTGGTGATCTCCAATGATACCGGCCAGCTGGCCATGGCTCCTATAAGAGTAATTCGGTATTATCTTATCCGGACCGGACAGAAGATGGATAACTTGTTTTACCACCAATCTTACATCTAAGCAGGAGTCGTAGGCGTGATACCCCAGGGTAATGTTGGGTAAAATGTCCGGATTCTGGTTAATATGATCAATGGTGAAGAAAAATATCAGAGAATGTATGAATCCCTGGATAGCTGGCCTATAAATAGATAAATGTAGATACTGATGAGTGACTGACTGGAGATCCTGCTTCATGTATTCACTACACTGTGTAAGTAAGATGAGATATTGCTGCTGATTGTGGGTTACTGTTCCCTTTTTACCTCAATACCTGCCCAGCTCCTGCCTCCTCTTCTCTTCCAGGTACAGCAGTAAGATGAAGATCACGTATTACGGCGTTGGGGCACAGACATGCCCTGGGCTTCTCTTGTAGGCCACAGCCATGCAGAAGCTTGTAGTCTTCAAGAGAGTTGAGGAGTTGATGTGATTGTTAAGGGCGAATTCTGCCAAGGGTAACAACTCACACAACTTTTCCTGGCAATGGCATACATAGCTTCTTGGAAACTGCTCCAGTGATTGATTAAGTCTTTTAGTCTTCCCTTTGTTCTCCGGGCGAAATGTTGAGGAGAAGGATAATGTGATACCCTACCTGTTGCAGAATGCCATCCAAAACCTTGACTCAAATGGTATGCCCCTATCTGACACAATGTTAGTAGGAATACCATGAAGTTGATTAATATGACGTACAAACAGACCTGCAGGTGTTTTTGCTTTAGGCAGTTTTTTTTTTAACAACAACATGACACATCTTTGTAAATCGATCCACAGTTACCCAGACCATGGTCTTTCCTTGGAAGGGAGGAAGAGCGGTAATAAAGTCCATGGTCAAGTAAGACCAAGGCCTACTGGCCAGGGGAAGAGGTTGCAGCAGAGTGACCGAGGGTTTTTGCCCTTACTTAAGCCTCAAATGCCCTGATGAACTCCTGGACATCTCATTGCCACGATGGTCACCAGCAGGAGGATGACAACAAGTAACTGGTTCCTGCAAAACCTGTATGACCAGACCACACAGACAAATGCATTTGCTTCAACACTTCCAACCTAAGCTGAAAAGATACAAACAATTTATCAGGCGGTAAATGCTCTGGTGCAATGTTCTGTGACCCTTAAAATAGATGACTTTAAATCGGCGGACAAGCTATCAAGTGTATAATCGGGTGAGAGGGTGCTCTCAGGTTCTCCTTCTGGAGCCTCGCGAACACCACCACTTCTATCGCGAACACCAAAACTTCTAAATAAAGCATCGGCCTTGACATTTTGGGCCCACAAAATTTCATCCGGAGAAAAGCAAGACCCATCGTGCCTGACAAGGATTTAATCTTTTAGCCTTGCCTAAATATAGCAGGCTTTTGTGGTTCGTCGGGACCATTATTTGATGCTGTCCCTAAAGTGTCTTCACTTCTAAAAGGCCCATTAATAGCCAGTAATTCCCTGTTCCCGATGTCATAATTGACCTCAGAAGTCGAGAATTTTCTGGAGAAGAATGCCACAGATCTTAGTTTAGTTTAGTGTAGAGTTCCCTACCCTGAGACAATACTGCCCAAACACCAGTCTCTAGGGATGAGCGAACCGCACCATAACAAACCAGATTCATTACGAACTTTGCAAAAAGTTTGGTTCGTCACCGAACCGAACTTTGAGAAAGTTAGTAACAAATCTGGTTAAAATAACAATAACAAATAAAATCACAGAATAGACCAAGATACAAGGGATTATTACTCCTATTATCCCTTGTATCCTGTTTTTTTGTGAATATCAAGATGTGTGACATCACCCCTGTTAGGGTGAAACCTTAAGTTAGTCTCCTCAGATACACCTGGGTGCTGCCTAATCAAAAATGTAATGTGACAGCTGTCTGTGAGTCTAAACCAAGTCAAGGTGATCTACTTTATTAAGTGAAAATCTCTCAGTTTATATCTTAACGAGAAGGCTTCAAAAATAAAATACGAGAACCACGTTTAGCCGCAACAAAAAAAAAAAAAGTTTAAAAAAAAAACAGTCAAAAAAAAGTCCCATCACTGTCCCAGCAAAAAAAAAAAAAAAAAAAAAAAAGTCCCATTACTGCACAGTTGTGTAGAAAAATGTTGGCGACTCATTGGGATTCTTGGTGTCCAAGACCGTGCACCCGAGTGCTGATGTCTGGTCCTTTAATTATGGGCAAGGGCGGTACATGTATGTTACTGCCTATTGGGTCAACACCCTCCCAGAAGACCATCAGGGAGTTGGCCCATTCTTGCCACTGTCACCTCCCCGGAGCTTTATGGGGCCATTTCTGCACAAGTTCTGCCTCCACCAAATTGCAACCATCCGCCGGTTTGACTGCAGTCCAACCTGCCTCGGTGTCTTACCAACGATGTCAGGCCCAGTGCTCTCAGGCTGTCATCAATTTGTTGAGCCTGGGTGAACGGAGCCAAAGTGGGCAGGAGCTCCTCCGGACCCTCAGGGAGGAGATATATGAATGGCTGACCCCACGTCAACTAACGGTGGGAAGTGTTGTAGCCGACAATGGGAGGAACATTGTCTCTGCAGTGCAGCACGGAGGGCTGAGTCATACACCTTGTATGGCACATTTGATAAACCTCATAGTGCACAGGTTTCTTCGAACATTTCTTGCCAATTGTTGATCCCTTTTGAGGACGCAACTCCAAATAACTTTGTGTCCCGAGTAATCCCTTACACCTTGGATAATTTTTTTTTCACTATTTTTGCAGAGGCGTCTACAGGGACATTTTGGTGGGAACAGTGTCATGGCTTCACCTAGTCTGAGTATTTTAGCAAATAAAACACTTGTTGCCTTTTGTGTCACCCCAGTCATCCTAGTCTATAAGCTCTCGTAAGCAGGTCTCTAATTCTGTTTCGTGTGTATTGTTTTTATTTAGATTTATTTATTGTATATTGTAATATAAATATAACCTGTATTGTACATAAACAATATATATATATTTATATATATATATATATATATATATATATATATATATATATATATATATATTTAGCGCTGCAGAATCTTTTGGCGCTATACAAATAAATATTATTATTATTATTATTATTATTATTATTATTATTATTCTCACGTGGAGAAGTAGAAATCCAGGTAAGAAGAAATATTTCTACTAAAATAAAACTCCGAACATGCTGTCACCAATAGATATGGCACTTGGGTGGGAGAAGATGAGTTGGAGGATAGGAATAATACAGTATTTAGCATATAGCCTTTCTGATCACTTTACAGTAAATAGGTAGAGATGAGCGAATACTATTCGATCAAACAGCTATTCAATCGAATAGTACACTATTCAAGGTATTCGACCGCGAAGCTGAGGGAGACTGTAGCAATCATCCTTCTCTTCAGTGGGCTGGGTTAACCCGGCCAATTGAAGAGAAATAGGACGCGTGATGCCGTCTCAGAGGGTCGGGGCCAGGAGCAGGGAGCGTGTCGGGGTGGACTGAGATATGATGATTCTATGCAGTCCGTGGGGGTGGATGCATCTAGATAACAGCAAAACTGTGCAGAATCCATAATAAATTAACATTGGAAAGATCTAAAGCTATGGGTGGGCAACGTATTAATGCAAAAATAATTTTGAGGGGAATACCCCTTTAAATTAGGTAGGAAGGGAACCCAAAAAGCTCTTGTTAGGGCTAAAACTATAGAAAAACAGACATTTACAAGCTGTTGTGACATAGGCAGTGTGTATACCCACTGTTGTGCACGGGGCGGGGTACACAACTATCGAGACCCGATCAGCATGACCAAGTATTACGATGGATGGCGGAGAGTGCTTCCAGTCATTTATCCACTCACTCCGGTCTCGAGGCTAGCCAAGAGTTTGACACTCATGTCTCCAAACCTGCATCATAGTCCATCATAGTCATCCAATCCTTGCCCACTCCAAGGAGCTCTTTTCAGGTCCTTTTTCTCAATTGGACAGTGTTAAAATACTTGATGAATCCCAGGAGCTACCTGAGGATAATATCTGTAGCGATGCACAAAATCTGGAGCATTCGCCGCCATGTCCAGTTGATTTTGGTGTTGTGGACCGGCAACCCAAAGTCATCATGACTGACGATGAGGAGACCCAATTGCCGTTAAGCCAAACAGTTGACATGAGGAGGGGCTGAACGATGAAGCGTACGACCCAACCTGGCAAGGGCTGATGTCCAGTGGGGAAAGTAGTGGAGATGTGGAGGCCCGCGCCTCACCAAAAAGGGCGCAAAGAGGCAGAGGGGTGTCCAGAGGTAGAGGACAGACAAGTCACCGGAGGCAGGCCAGAGTCACCAGGGCTGAAGCTTTTCCCCGAAGCAGCCAGTCACGCCAAGCTCCCACCGTGAGGTCATGCAGTACTTTGGTGTGGAGGTTTTTTAATGTTTCCGCGGATGACAAGCTGAGTGCGGTGTGAACACTATGTCACTCAAAAATAAGTAGAGTCTCTATGAAGAGCAACTTGACCACCTCGGCCATGCGGTGTCACCTGGAAGCAAAGCACTGGGCTCAGTGGGAGCAAACGCAGGTGAACCTGCGCCTGGCGTTGCAACTGCTTACTCTTCCCCTGTTCTCTCTGCTAGAGCTACACTCCAGACCACCAATCAGGACACCTTGCCATCTGCTTGTGCTTCGGCCACTTTGGAGCAGGCCGTGCTCAAGCTTATCAGCCTGGGTGATAAGAAGCACAGCGCCCCAGAGGTCAAGGATGCCATCTTGCAGCAGAAATTTGGCTGTTGCCGCTGCAGCTGGGACCAGAAATGGTCGTGTGTGATAATGGCCGTTACTTGGTGGCTGCTCTGGAGCTTGGAAAACTCCAACACGTTCCATGCCTGTCGCACATTTTTAATTTGGTGGTGCTGCGCTTTTTTAAGACCTACCCCGACCTGCCGGAGCTGCTGCTTAAAGTGCGGCGTCTGTGCGCCCACTTTCGGAAGTCCACTGTGGCGGCTGCTTGCCTTAAAAGGCTCCAAAAACATCTGCATAAGCCCGAACACAGGCTGTTGTGCGATGTCACCACTCGCTGGAATTCTACATTTCATATGTTGTCCAGGGTGTGTGAGCAGCAGAGAGCTCTCATGGAATACCAGCTCCAAAACCCACAGGTGCCTCAAACTCAGCTCCCTCACTTTGCCAACCATAAGTGGCCATGGATGGCAGTCTTATGCAAAGTTTTAAGGGTATTTAAGGAGTCCACCAAGAGGGTCATCTGTGACAATGCCATATTGAGCGTAACCATCCCACTCCTATGTGTCGTTAAAGAATCCCTCATCGCCATCAGGGACAACGCCTTGCACGCACAGGAGGCCAGGATAGGAGGAGACATTACGGAGCTACACAGTCACTCTACACTCCTGTCAGCTGCTCAGGGTCGATTCCTAGAGGAAAAAGAGGAGGAGGCTGTTGGCCACACTGTTGTCGAGGCTAGCAGTGCAGTTGTGTGCATCCCATTGGTCCAGCGAGGATGGGGAGAAGAGGAGGAGGAAATATTCAGCGATCCTTCTGGTGGGGGCAGCGAAGTGATGCCAATTTACAACCTGGCACACATGGCTAAATTTATGTTGGGCTGCTTTGCGAGGGACAAACGCGTTGTCCACATAATGGGGAGCAAAAAATATTGGGTTTTCGCAATGCTGGACATCCGGTATAAAGATAACGTCTCCTCGTTCATTGTAGTAGAGAAAAGGACCAGCAGACTACTGGAGTACCACAGAGAAATGCTGCAATATATGATAGAGATATTCCCACCTTCCATTGCTGGCAGCAGAGAAGAGAGTTCCTCCCAAAGCCAGACAACATCCATAAGGTCCACAGGCCCCAGGGGAAAACTCTCCAAAGTATGGGACACGTTAATGGCACCCCCTTTGCCAAAGCACCATCACTGCAGGGCCTAGTACAAACAGGAGGGACAAGTATTGGCGGATGTTGCGGGATTACCTTGCCGACCACAACCCTGTCCTCCCTTGGTGCCCTACACGTATTGCGTCTCCAAGTTGGACACGTGGCTGGAACTCTCATTATACGCTTTGGAGGTGCTGGCCTGCCCTGCCTCCAATGAATGGAATCCTGTCCGGAGTGTATACACATAGGGGGGATTTATGAAGACCGGCGCACGCCTCTTAGTTAATCAGAACCTGTGCCTGGCGTACTAAATCTACACCTGCTGGAAGCAGGTGTAGATTTGGATCATGATTTACACCTGCGAGCAGGCCATGCTTCCTCCCTGCCTTGTCACGCCCTCCCCAAGCTCCCTCAGCCCGCACATGGGGCAAGTGGGGCATACGGCAGGCGTACGCCAGGGAGAAGGGGCGAATCTGCACCTTCTCCCTAGCGTACGCCTGTGCAGCCACTATTCATTGAATATCGGCTGCACAACCCTGACAGTGCACACAATGGAGAGTGCGCCTCTGGACGTACTCTCCATTGTGAGAAGAAAAGGTAGACACTATATATACTATATATTGTTGTAACATGATTCAAGAAAAAAACAAAGACACCACAGCAAACATGATTAAAAACAATGATCAAACATGATCCATGCGATCCAACAATATATAGAAGTATAAACCCAATTAAATTGTGCAAGGCACACGCTCACAGGGGTCCCCGTGGGACAATTTCTTCGAGCTAAGAGAAATTGCATGGATGACAGAGATTTTAAGACGCAAGCAAAGCAATTGACGAGGCGTTTCCGAGATAGGGGTTATCCCAAGAGAACGATCTCTCAAGCATATTGGAGGGCATGTGGAGAAGAAAGATCTGTACTACTACAAACAAGATCCAAGGAGAAGAATAAGAAAGAAGAGATTAGATTTATTTCCACCTACAATAACCAATGGACCGATTTAAGACACGTGCTGAAGAAAATTGGCACATGCTTTTGGCTGACAAAAGAATTGGGTCCCCCCCTTAGTGGTAGGGGAAAAAAACCCACATTAAAGGACACGCTCACTAGAAGTCATTTCCAGAGAACAAAACGAACGCTAAATAGATGTTTTGGCTACCAGGGATTTTTCTCAGTATGTACATTCATGCCCCCGAGAAGGAAGTTCTTACAAACTGGAATGGGTAAATTATGGCATCTTAGGGATTGAATCAATTGCAAAACCCGGAATGTCATTTATGCGATCACATGCCCCTGTGGTAAAATTTATGTAGGTCAAACTGGACAACAACTTCGCAAAAGAATACAGAAACCTATCTCTACTATTACTCTAGCAAAAACAGATCAAGAACAGGGTAAAATTTTCATATCGGTAGCCTCCTATTTCTTGAAGAAGCATGTAGGGAGATTAGACGGCGTGCAAATCTGTGGTCTAGAAAAACTTCACACTAACATACGCGGTGGTGAGACAACAAATGCATTACTGAGATTATTACTTTCCATAGAATTGATATTGGAACACAAATTCATACTTTCATATATACTGTATATACACTTGGGTTATATAGATTTTTGATTTATTCACGTTATGTGCATCTGAATACACTAACACATAATTGGGGTGTATACAGTCCTATTTTTAGTTTGGTCGTCTGCTGTCGTGGTACAAAGGTGTTTAGAAGTGTGTAATTATAGGTGATTTTGTTTTGCTTTTAGGAGGGCTAGAGGTTCAAATAAAATAAAATAAATATTATATTCCTTCTCATGTTTAGACATGTTGGGATCTATAGTGGAAGTTGAAACCAAGCATGTTTGTATAAGTATGGGCCCATTAGAGAGGAATATTGGAGGAACATTGGACAATGATGAAAAGATATGGATATTGGTGATCACCATTGGGACAAGATGGCACCCCCTATTCGGTTTCAACATATAATAACTGTGGGGACTTTGATGCCCTGGAGATAGGGACTCCAGCAGCTGCATTACCTGCTGGCATAGCAGTGATTGTCTGCCTGAATCAGATGACCTGGGTGTATATACTGTACTGTAGGCTTAGATTTTATAGTTAGGTTATTATCTTCCAATCATACCCTACAGTCCTTTTAAAGGGGTTATCCACCTAACACCTAAAATCTGAAATGCTAGCTGATCTTAATCAACAAGTCCACCTGAGTATTTTGAGCTGTCTTTCTAGCTGCTGCCATTCTGGGCAGGAAACTACATTTCCCATCATGCATTTCCCTGATTGGTCCATTTGCGTACTCACCCCCTGAGCTTTTCATATTACAGAGACCTAGGCTCAGGGACACATGTAAGTCTATGGAAGCAGCAGAGGTGCATGGAGATGATGCAGATGATGTCTCCTGGGGGTCGGGTTACCAAGTCAATAGACAGATAACCCGTTACCCAGAGAGGAGATCACATGTCCTGAGTCTACAAAGGGGGAAGAGGGAGCAGCACGTTGTCAGAGTGGACAAAGAGAAGATGAATTTAGACTTCCAGAGCGAGAATGAGAAAAAAACAGGGAAAGGGTGCAAGATCGGTTATACAGGTTGTGAGGATGATCAATATATATTCACAATCTTACATAAAATATCCCTGATCACTCATATTTGGCAAAGCTCCTCACCCCCCCCCCCCACACACACACTTTTTTTGTTTCTTTTTGAAGCTGGTGTCCTGTTTTCCTTTGGGCACTAGATGTCATGGCTAGATGGATTGGGGCCATATAGTGAGAGTCCTGGATATTAACAGGTTCGCTTATCTCTTACCAGACTGGGGGGGCAATAAAACGTCCTCATGGTGTAATGGCTTTATGACAAGGGGTCTGGCTGCAATATGCATCCAGAGTTCACGCAGGAGACAATCAGAGGTCACTGTAGACGTCTATGGAGATATTTGACCTCTTCAGAAAGATGATAAGCTGTCATATTCCAGAGGTGAGATTCGCTACAGGTCAGCAGGGTAGGGAGAGGGACCCACCATTGTAAAAGCAAGAAAGTGGCTCTAGGGGAACCCAGGGAAGCCTGTAACTCCCCTAATCGGGTACACACCAGACCCATGGTTGGTATGCCCGTGACCGGCAGGTGATGCCCCGTAGTTTGATGCCCCTGGAATGCTGATCGGAAATGCGCCAGCCAAGTTATGAGGATTTGAAAATCTTCAGGCAAGCGTCTCCGGTCATAAAAGATGGACCATTAGCTCATTAGCATAGTCCCTGTCACCCCCCCTGTGAGGTCAGAGGAGGGAGGGAGACAACTGCTCTCACCATGCTTGATAAGGCAGGGAGTATGATGGGAGAGTGTTCAACACTTGGGGAACTTGTTATGAGTGTGTTGGCCCGCCGTTCCTGCTAATCCCCATAGCGTTCCAGTTCCAAACAGCCCGATAGCAAAGTAGGTTCTGGTTTTCTCCTTTTTATTTTAGATGTAGGGTGGTATTGGCAAAGGGAATTGTTTAAAATATTGTTTTTATTACCTTTAACCCCTTAACGACATCGGGCATAAACTTACGCCCTCGCGCCCTGGTACTTAGCGCATCAGGGCGTAAATTTACGCCCGATGTTTCCCCGATCGCTGCGTGTTCGCACACAGCGATCGGGGAAGATGGCCTGCTATAAATCATAGCAGGCCATCTTAGCTTCTCGGCACGGGGGGTGGTTAACAGCCAATAGCGGCAATCGGAACCTTTCCGGGTCATCGGTGACCCGATGACCCGGAAAAAAATGGCGGTCGGTGCTGTCCGAGGACGGCACCGACCGCCATTACTGTAAAAAGTAATGGAGGTCACTGTGCCACCGGCCCGATCGCCGTGAACGTCCGGCCGTTCACGGCGATCGGGCCGGTGGCACGGCGATCAGAGTGCCACAAAATAAAAAATACCTGCCCTGGACCCCTCAGCTAGGTAGCTGGGGGGTCCAGAGCAGGTATTTGTCCATTACTCACCTGTCCCGGGGTCCTGATCGGCGTCTTCCGGGTTCGCGGCGTCCTCCGTCATTCCGTTCGGTCTTCGGGTCTTTCCGGCGGTCCCCATCGGCTTCTTTCGGCTTTTTTTGGCTCCAGCCTCGTCATTTTCCGGATTTTGCGCTCTGCTGCCCTCTAGCGGCGGATATGTGTAATACACTTATCAGCAGCTACAGGGATGTTCAGAATGTAGAAAAAGTTTTTTTTTTTCCAAATTTTTTTTTCTATTTTCCGCACCCTATCGCCGCTGAGTGTTGATCAGCATCGCACGAAAGTGCGCTGCTAATCAGCAACTCCTCCTTTTTGGCGTAGGGTGTTTTTTTTCTATATTCTACTGCCACGGTCTGCTGATAAGTGCCGCACATAAGAGCGGCATTTATCAGCAACTCCTTTGTTGGCGTAGGTTTTTTTTTTTATACTTACTGTAAAAAAAAACACGTAAAAAACACTACATTACACCACACTACATTGAATAAAGTTTGACACTACACCACTACATACCCCATATACCAATCCCCGTATAAAGATGACCCCCAGGGTGTTTTCGGCGTCAGAGGGATACATTATTATTGCCTCCGACACCGAAACAGCCAGTGAGGATGAATGGGGGTATCCTTCTTTCCTCCATTCATCCTCATCATCCTCATCATCCAGTGACGTGTCTAGGGGTAGCGTAGCGTACGCTGCACCCCAGACACATCTTTTCCGCCAGTACCGTCCCAATAAGAGATGACGGTATGGTGTGAAATTCTACAAACTGTGTGAGTGTACCTCAGGGTACACTTACAGATTTCGGGTACGTGCACACTGCGGAATGGTGAAGGATAACCCTTCATGCATTCCGCAGCTGGCACCCGCCGGCGGACTGATGCGGGCGCATGTCTCTACCCCTGTCATAGACTCCATTCTATGCACGGGCGGATTCCGTCGTCTATCCAAAGAATGAATACGTTGGACGGAGAGCGGAATCCGCCGGTGCATAGAATGGAGTCTATGACACGTGTGGAGACGTGCTCCTGCATCAGTCAGCCGGCGGGTGCCAACTGCGGAATGCACGAAGGGTTATCTGTCGCGATTCCACAGTGTGCACGTACCCTTAGAGTGTATGTAGGAAGGGACACCCGAATGCAGCCCCCAGATGCCCCCTCCCCCCCATCCTCGGAACAAGTGGGAAGATCGTCCGGGAACTGATCTTCCCACTGCTGGATAAAGGTCACCACCTATACGGGGATAACTTTTATACCATCACCCCCCTTCTTCCGGTCCCTCGCTGCCCGAGCTACTGTAGCTTGCGGCACGATCCGAAAATATCAGAAGCAGTAATAAAGCCCTAATATTTAGCAGCCATGGAGCGGACCCAGCGCTTCTGGATATGAGGGACCCCGTATCGCACCAGGACAACATTTTCCAGGTGACGTCCCCCACATTGGAGAAAGGGAGACCCCAGAAGAAGTGCAGAGTGTGGCGTAACAGGGGGATCAGGAAGGACACCATTTTCCAGTGTGACACCTGTCCTGATCACCCCGGCCTCTGCATACTGGATCGCTCCAAGGCGTACCACACGTCATTGGGGTTCCACATTATCTAAATTCTCTCCCTTATTCCTATTTCAGGGGTCACGTTGATCCAGGGATTATTCTGATAGCCATTATGGAGTCGGGAAGAAATTTTTCCCCTGTGATGAGGCTACTGTTGTCTGCCTCACGAGGGGTTTTTGCCTTCCTCTGGATCAACACAGGTTGAGTTTGATGGACACCTGCCATTTTCAACCTTATAAACTAATAATTCGCCTAATACCCCCCAATTAAATTAGAATTGTCCGTTTTTCCCAGCTAAGTAGGTATGGCCACCATTCCCATAAGAGGATGCCATGATGCAATTACAAGGCCTCTGTGCGGCCAGGACAGTAGAAACCCCCCACAAGTGACCCCATTCTGGAAACTACACCCGATAAGGAATCTAACAAGGGGGGCAGCGGGGATATGGCCCCCTGGTGACGGCCACATTTGGGACGTGAAAATAAAAAAAATGGTATTTTTTATTTTCTCGGCACATGTTCTACGTAAGTGCCTGTCACCAGTGGGGTCCATATCCTCACTGCACCCCTTGTTAGATTCCTTATGGGGTGTAGTTTCCAGAATGGGGTCACTTGTCGGGGGTTTCTACTGACCTGGCAGCACAGGAGCTTTGTAATTGCGACATGGCCTCCATCCTCCATTACAGCCTCTAAATGGTGCTCTGTTCCTTTGGTGGCGTGCCCTGTGCCCATATGGCACATTATGCCCACATGTGGGGGATTTTCGTACTCAGGGGAAACTACCCTACACGTTTTGTGTTCATTTTCTTTTTTAACCCCTTGTGGAAATGGAAAAAATCAAGGCTAGACCAACATTTAGTGTAATTTTTGTAAAATTTTTACTCTAAATCATTAATCTTGTCTTGATTTTTTCATTTTCACAAGGGGCTAAAAGATAAAAAAAACACTAAATGTGTAGAGCAATTTCCCCTGAGTTTGGAAATACCCCACATGTGGACATAAAGCGCCGTGCGAGTGCAGGGTAAGCCTCTGAAGGGAAGGAGCGCCATTTCGTTTTTGAAGGCTGGATTTGGATGGAATGGATTTTGAGGGGCCATGTTGCATTTAAAAGGCCCCTGTGTTGCCAAGACAGTTGAAACCCCCCACAAGTGACCCCATTATGGAAACTACACCCCTCAAGTAATGTAACAAGGGGTGTAGTGAGCATATGGACCCCACTGGTGACGGGCACAAATGTGGAACAATGTGGCGTGAAAATGAAATATTACATTTTTTACACTATAATGTTGGTCTAGCCTTGAATTTATCATTTTCACAAGGGGTTAAAAGAGGGGGAAAAAAACAAAATGTGTAGAGCAATTTCCCCCGAGTCCGTAAATACCCCACATGTGGACATAAAGCGCCATGTGGGTGCAGGGCAAGCCTCCGAAGGGAAGGAGCGCCATTTGGATTTTGGAGGTTGGATTTGGCTAGAATGGATGATGAACGCCATGTCGCATTTACAGAGCCCTCGTGCTGCCAAAACACTGGAAACCCCCCCACAAGTGACCCTCATTCTAGAAACTGCACCCCTCAGGGAATCTAACAAGGGGTGCAGTGAGAATATGGACCCCTTGATGACGGGCACATTTGTGCCATGAAAGTGAAAAAATGAAATTTTTTACTTTTACGTCACATTGTTCCACATTTGTGCCCGTCACCAGTGGGGTCTATATGCTCACTGCACCCCTTGTTAGATTCCTTGAGGGGTTTAGTTTCCAGAATGGGGTCACTTGTGGGGGGTTTCCAGTGTCTTGGCAGCACGAGGGCTCTGTAAATGCGACATGGCCCTTGAAATCCATTCCAGTGAAATTCAGCTTCCAAAAGCCAATTGGCGCTCCTTCCCTTTGGAGGCTCATCCTGCGCCCGCTTGGCACTTTATGTCCACATGTGGGGTATTTCCGTACTCGGGAGAAACTGCGCTACACATTTTGTGTCTTTTTTTTCCTCTTATCCCTTTAAGAAAATGAAAAATTGAAGGCTAGAACAACGTTTTAGTGTAAAAAAATTTTTTTTTTCCCCCGCCATATTGTTCGGAAAATCTGTGAAGCACATGTGGGGTCCAGATGCTCACTGCACCCCTTGTTACATTCCTCGAGGGGTGTAGTTTTCTAAATGGTGTCCCTTTAGGGGTGTTTTTTAGGTTTTGGCACCCCAGAGCCTCTGCCAACCTGAAGTGGTACAGTCAGAAATGACCAAATATAACGGAGGCGTTGAAATACACTAGGCGCTCCTTTGTATCTGAGGCTTGTGGTTGCGTCAAATAGCGCAATAGGGCCACATATGGGGTATTTCTATAAACTGCAGAAACGGGGCAATAATTATTGTGGTGCATTTCTCTGGTAATAATTTAATAATTATGAAAAATATTGGATTACAATAAAATCTCTGCACAGAAAATTAAAATTTTCAAATTTCTTACACACTTAGCTTTTATTTCTGTGACTCCCCTAAAGGGTTAGAACACTTTCTGGATATGCTTTTGCAGAGTGTGAGGGGTGCAGTTTCTGAAATGGGGTGCTTTGTGAAGCTTTCTAACATACAGTCCCCTCAAATACACTTTAAGGGTACAAACCCACTTGACGTATTTGCTGCGTGAATCAGTCTTTAAAATAAGCAGGCAAAATGCAGGTTGGCTTTATACAATTGTCCTGCGTTAAAATACGCAATTGCGTATTTTTGAAGCGTGAAGCTACATGCGTTTTTCACACAGGTTGTTAACAACTGATGCTTTGCTAACAACAAGCTTCACGCTTCAAAAATACGCAATTGCGTATTTTAACACATTCAAAGACTGATTCACGCAGCAAATACGTCAAGTGGGTTTGTACCCTAAAACTGAACAGGTCCCTAAAAATATCTGATTTTGAAATTTAACTGAAAATTTGGAAATTTGCTGCTAATGTTTTAAGCTTCCTATTGTCTAAAAAAAATGAAAGATCGTTTAATAAATGCCGCCAACATAAAGTAGACATGTTGCTAATGCTATCTAATATATAATTTATGTGGTATAACTACTTTTTGTATACGCAAAAAAGTTTCAAAGTTGGAAAAATGCAGTTTTTTACATTTTTTCACATTATTTGGGTTTTTTTTCATAAAGAGTAATTATGAGTATCGACTCCAATTTACCAGAAATGTAAAGTACAATATGTCACGAGAAAACAATCTCAGAATCAGCCGGATAGGTTAAAGCTTTCCGAAGTTATTAATGAATAAAGTGACACTGGTCATATTCATAAAATTTGTCTCTGTCATTAAGGCCATTTCAGGCTCTGTCCTTAAGGGGTTAAGCTAGTTCCATACAATATACCAGTATTGTACAGAATAATATACAGGTATATAGCTAGTAATAAGTCAGTTATGCACAACTACCCAAAAGTTCTGTTTAGGATTAAAGAAAGAAAAAAATCTGCAATACATTATAGTACCAGTATTATACAGCCTAACCAGTGTCATAGCGCGACAGTGTAGTGGTGGGGACTGAGTATACACTGCTGTATACTGTGCTTCACTATTTTGCTGACAGTACTATACTCACTACTCTCCAAAATCTGTCAGATATATCTCTCTGTGTAAACGCACCATTAGGGTACAAACACACACGGCATATACGCTGCGTATTTACTGCTGCGATACGCAGCAAATACGCAGCAGATACGCAGCAGATTAGTTCTAAATAACTGAACACAGCATCAAATCTGCTGCATATCTGCTGCGTATCTGCTGCGTATACGCTGTGTGTTTGTACCCTTAGGGTGCAAACACACATGGCATATACGCTGCGTATTTACTGCTGCGATACGCAGCAGATACGCAGCAGATCTAAAGAACTGAACACAGTGTCAAATCTGCTGCGTATCTGCTGTGTGTGTTTGTACCCTTAAACTGAACTCTCCCAGCCTTGATTGCTGCAGCTGAGCAAGTCTGTTTGATTGATGTTCTTCTCTGCCTATCTGTACCAGCAGGATCAGAGCACCGGTACAATGGGGATCCGGACCGGCCTCTTGATCCTCATAAATGAAAGCTGAAGCCAGTCTTTTCCTGCTGGCTATTTAGATTTCATACCTTGACTTTTTTGACTATCCAATTGTTACCTGATTTTGTACTACGCTGCCCATTCGGTTCTGACCTTGCTTGTTTGACTATCCGATATTGTGTTTGTTTGTCTGTCTTGTGTACGTATCTAGTACAGGGAAAGTCTTCGTGGTTGTCCACAGCTGCCTAGGGCCATTTGAGGCGGGTAGGTAGGGACAGTTGGTGGGTTCAGTATCAGAGCTTACTGTCGTGTCTGTCCCTTCCTCCCCATCCCTGACAGGATAGCCAGACAGCTGGTTTTGCCTCACGGTCACCATGGACGCCATGATCCCCATAGTGGACCACATGCAGCAGCTCAACACCATGGTGCAAGAGCTGGCCGAGAGGGTCCAGGAGCAGGAGACGGTTCCCCATCAGCTTACTATGACCTCCCCGGCACCTCCTGAGCCTCCCATCCAGCTCCCTGAGAAGTTTAAGGGGGACAGGAGAAGCTTCCACAATTTCCGGAAGGGGTGTAAGCTGTTTTTTCGACTGCATCCTCGTTCCTCCGGAGACCAGGTTCGGAATGTGGGTACAGTTTTGACCCTCCTCCAAGGGCCACTGCAGTAATGGGCATTCTCCCTTTCACCTCACTCTCCCGACCTGCAATCAGTTGACCGATTTTTCTCCGCATTGGGTTTGTTGTATGATGACCCGGATAGTGCAGCTAATGTGGAGCAACAACTAACCAGACTACTACAAGGTGAACGTCCCGTAGAGGACTATTGTTCCGAATTCCGTAAGTGGCACTTCCACTTGGAACGACTCCGCTCTCCGGTTCCAATTCCAGGCCGGGCTGAGCGACCGACTAAAGAACATATTAGTGGCCTACCCGACCCAATACCCCCAAGGAGAGTATGACCTTGGCCATTAGGGTGGATCGACGGTTGAGGGACCGACAAAGGGAGAGGGATTCTGCAGACATGACTAGACCCTCTTTGTCTCCTCCTGTCTCAACCTCTTGGGAAGAATGTATGCAAGTAGATGCCACTGATGCTGGGGCCAGACAGGCACACCGCTTACAGTACAACCTTTGCCTGTACTGTGGGAATGCGGGAAATAGAGTATGGCAATGTCCTTCCAGGCCGGAACCACCGCAAGAAGGTTTCAGGCGCCTGAGCGACTATCGAGGGGTTCACTCAGGCACACAGGTAACCTACACTCAAAAAAACCTTCTACTGCCTATTTCTCTAGTATTGGGGAATAGATGGATTCTGGGTCCTGTGCTAATTTTACTAATCCTTTGTTTTGGCCAGGTTTAGAGGCATGTCCCCTGAGACTCAGGTGTCTAAAGAATGTCACTGGAGCGGACTCTTCTTCCTTTGCTCAGGGGGATGTGCGGTACATTACCCCCCGACCTGACGTTAAGGTGGGGTCTGTTCATGTGGAGACCCTCGATTCTCTTCTCATGAACAACCTGGTTGGAAAACACATAACCCTGACTGGTCTTCTCATATTTTGCATGTCCGCACTGTCATGGTACTTCTAAGAGCTAATCAGTTGTGTGCCAAGCTGTCTAAGTGCCAATTTGGAATTCAGGAGGTCTCATTCTTGGAGTATAAAATAACATCAAACTCATTTAGAATGGATCCTCTTAAGGTCCAAGCCATTGAAAGCTGGGAGCGACCCAATAATCTTAAGGCTCTGCAGAGGTTTTTGGGTTTCGCCAACTACTATTGGAAATGTATTAAGGGCTTCGCTCATAGCTAAACCTCTTACCGATTTAACCAAAAATGGGGTGGCTATGTTAATTGGACCCCTGATCAGTGGTGTAGCTATAGGGGTCGCAGCGGTCGCCATGGCGTCCGGGCCCCTACGCTAGGGGGGCCCGCAAGGCCCCCCTTGCCACTTGTCTCTAAGCATCCAGAGAAGCTGCGGCCGCGCAGATCGCTTTTAATGTTATTAGCTCATGGGGGCACATTAGGGGGCATTATTAGCTCATGGGGCACCTCTGGGGGCATTATAAGCTCATAGGTGGCACCTCTGGGGGCATTATTAGCTTATGGGGGGCACCTCTGGGGGCTTTAATAGCTCATGGGGGCCACCTCTGGGGGCATTATTAGTTCATGGGGGCACCTCTGGGGGCATGATTATTTCATGGCGGCACCTCTGGGGGCATTATTAGCTCATGTGGGCACAGCAGGGGGCATTATTAGCTCATGGGGGCACCTCTGGGGGCATTATTAGCTCATGGGGGCACAGCAGGGGGCATTATTAGCTCATGGGGCACCTCTGGGGGCATTATTAACTCATGGGGACACAGCAGGGGATCCTACATACAGGGGGCATCCCACATTCCTACTCTCTTTACTGCACATAACACCATACAGCGCAGTTACTATGGGAGCCTACAGGAGGGAGAAAGGAAAGGAAGTTGCTAGAAATGTGCGGAGCCTAAATTGTTTGTCTCGCAGGTTCTGAAAAGATGAAACGTATCTGGATGAAATCATCATGGAGGTCTGGGCCGGATGGAGAGATTAAAGAAGACATCAGATTAAAGAAGACGTCACCTGTGAGTCACTGTATGACAGTTTTCTTATTTTGTAGAGTCAAAGATTGGAATACAATGATTAGACAATGACACAGTACAGTCCATTAATTATAGGGGGCAGTAGTGCAGTACATGAGGTGGAGACAGTGACATTAGAACATTGTGGCACATTAGAGTAATTGGATATAACGTTAGATATGACTTTGCCTGATCGGGTGAAATGGGGGGCCCCAAGCTAAAATTTTGCACCAGGGCCCATCAGCCTTTAGCTACGCCCCTGCCCCTGATGCTAACTTGGCATTTGACAGATTCAAGCGGTATTTTTCAGAGGCTCCGGTGATGAATCAGCCGGACTCTGAACGTCCTTTTATAGTGGAAGTGGACACATCCGAGGTGTAGGAGCTGTTTTATCTCAGGGGACCTCAGTTCTTACCAACCTCTGACCCATTACATTCTTCTCAAGGAAGTTCTCCAAGGCAGAGTGCAACTATTACATAGGGAATAGAGAGTTGTTGGCTATTAAAATTGCTTTTGATGAATGGAGACACTTCCTTGAGGGAGCAAAACATTAGGTAGTGGTTCTCACTGATCACAAAAATCTCATGTATTTGGACCAATCTAAATGTTTCACACCAAGCCAGGTCAGATGGGCCTTGTTCTTTACTAGGTTCGATTTTGAGATAACCTACAGGTCTGGTTCCAAAAATGTCAAGGCTGACGCTATGTCCCGCAGCTTTGACATTGAGACCACGGCTAGGCTCCAACCTACACCATCTTGTCCCCTGGTGTGTTAGTTTTACTTTTGCAGCCGCATCTGGTGACTAAAACCGCTGAGTCTCAGTCCCTGGCACCCTGGAACACTCCAGAATCGCTGCTGTTTGTGCCCCCTAACCTTACTAACTACTGGTGGCCTCCCTGGGCTTGAGATGTGAAGGTCTTCGTTGATGCATGTAAGACCTGTGCTACGTCCAAGGTCCCTCAAAGGCCACCTGAAGGTTATAACGTCCTTTACCTGTGCCTACAAGACCATGGACACATATCTCGATGGATTTTATTACTGACTTGCCCCTCTTCAGGGGAAAAGCTGTCATGGGGTAGTTGTGGATAGATTTTCCAAGATGTGCCAACTTATCACTCTGTGTAAACTACCAAATGCTCGTACTGTGGCTACACTGTTTATTAATCACATTTCACGCTTGCATGGTATTCCTGAAAATATTGTGTCCGATTGGGGTGTTCAGTTTGTGGCAAAGTTTTGGAGAGAATTCTGTGGTCGGTTGGACATCTCCTTGTCCTTCTTGTCCGCAGACGAATGGGCAGACAAAGAGGATTAACCAGTGTCTAGAGATGTTTTGTGGCTGATGCCCAAGACAAATGGAGGGATTTTATATCTCTAACGGAGTTCGCCTTAAGCAATCCTGAACAGCAATCAATTAAGATGTCGCCGTTCTTTTGTAATGGTGGTTTTAACCCTAGATATTCCTTTACTCACGCCGCCGAATCAGTTAACCTCTCAGTCGAAGCCATATTCTCAAAACAGTGCACAGTTTGGGCCCAGGCTCACCAGAGCTTGGTCAAAGCCCAAGAACAAGTCCAAAAGCATGCTAATAAAAGACGCACACCAGGCCATTAGTACATAGTAGGGGAAGAGGTTTGGCTCTCTATTAAGAACCTAAGGTTAAGGATACAGTCCGGCAAACTGGCACCGAAGTATATTGGTCCGTACACCTATTGTGCAGATCATTAATCCTATTGCATTTAGATTAAAATTGCCTGCTTCATCCGAATCCATAATATGTTCCATAAGGCACTTCTGAAAAAGTATGTTCCTCCAGTGTCAACATTCACTCCTCCTGCTCTACTGGTCATCCGAGGGGAGTTGTAATATGAGGTGGAGAAAATACTTAAATCTTGTTGGGTTCAGGGGTCTATACAGTATATGGTCCACTGGAAGGGCTCTGGACCAGAGAACCGTACGTGGGTTTCTAGTAAGGATATGCATGCCCCACGGCTCGTTCGACAATATCACGCACAAAATCCTTCTAAGCCTGGTCCATTCAATAAGGGTCCTGAGGCCCCTCATAAGAGGGGGGAGTACTGTCAGGAATGTGCAGTAGCCTGTTGGGAACTGGGCCTGGTTTTTGCTTCTGTGTGACATACCCGATTACTTCTCAGCTTCCGCCAATGCAAGAGTTACCACTAAACTCTCCCAGCCTTGATTGCCGCAGCTGAGCAAGTCTGTTTGATTGATGTTCTTCTCTGCCTGTCTGTACCTGGAGGATCAGAGCATCGGTCCAATGGGGATCCGGACCGGGCTCTTGATCCTCATAAATGAAAGCTGAAGCCGGTCTTTCCCTGCTGGCTACTTAGGTTTCATACCCTGGTCCCAGCACCCCCTGTATATTCCTGAGATTCCTGTCCTAACTCCCTCTGCTTGCTCGACTTTGTTACCTGACCTCTTGCTTGACTTTTTGACTATCCGATTGTTACCTGATTTTGTACTACACTAGAGATTAGCGAACCTCGAGCATGCTTGAGTCCATCCGAACCCGAGCATTCGGTATTTGATTAGCGACGGCTGCTGAAGTTGAATAAAGCCCTAAGGTTGTCTGGAAGACATGGATACAGTCAATGACTATATCCATGATTTCCACATAGCCTTAGGGCTTTATCCAACTTCAGCAGCCACCGCAAATCTAATGCTGAACGCTCGGATTCGTATGGACTCAAGCATGCTCGAGGTTCGCTCATCTCTATACAGTACTACACTGCCCGTTTGGTTCTGACCTTGCTTGTTTGACTATCCGATATTGTGTTTGTCTGTCTTGTTCTATGTGCACGAATCTAGTACAGGGAACGTGTTCGTGGTTGTCCGGGGCTGCCTAGGGCCGTTTGAGGCACGTAGGTAGTGATGAGCGAATGGTGAAATATTTGAATATTTGATATTTGTTCAAATATCTCCCCGATATTCAACTATTCGATCAAATATTCGATCCTATTAAAGTATATGGGAACAAGTATTAGTTTATTGAAAAACATCTATTCGACCACTTGGAGGTGACCAAGTCCACAATGACACCTCAGGAAATGATGCCAACACCACTGGATGCAAATGGGACAGCAGGGGAAGCATCTAACACCCCAAAATCGCTGGTAATAAAGTCACAAGGTGAATTACCTGGTTACTAAAGGGTGTATGAATATTTTACAGGTAAAGCTGGACGGCTGTATTATGTAGCATGTAGCACTTGGTGAGCAGAGTGCCTTATTGTAGCACAGCAGCCTGCTTTCATATTTATGTATGACGTAGCAGCATGTAGCACTGGATGAACACACGTACTACTCTCTTTTTAGATCTAGCAATCTAGCACGTATCCGCAACACTAAGCACTTGGTGAACAGAGTGTTTGCACTACCCTTTGTATTTATGTATGACGTAGCAGCATGAAGCACTGGATGAACACACGTATATATGTTATTTTGTCATGTGACTATGCCATCCAATCATTGTTATTCTCGTTTCTTGCGATACTACGTACACCAAGGGCCTGTGGCAGCCTCCCTGCATGTTGATTGGCTAAAAAACTGGGGGAAAAAGCTGGGGGATTTGAACACTCATCAAATATTTATTGAATATTCGTCAAACTGTTTGATAATATTTGATACGATTGAATACCTTACTATTCGATGGAATAGAAGAAGAAACATGTGTGAGGTCAGCACTCTGGTAAATAGTCAGTCATGTCTCCTGGCTTGACTGCCAAAAAGTTTTGGGCACGGAGAGACTTCCCCTGGACTCCGGGGTATTACATACGAAAAGAAGAAGAAAGGATCCTCTCCAGCTCAAATAGTATTGAATGCTTTATTGGACATACATATAACACCGACGCGTTTCAGACCCCACTGGGTCCTTAGTCATGGTTTTCTGTGTAAAAAGACATATACAACAATAACCATCTCCATAGGATTAGTGACATAAATTAGTTTCACAATAAAATGAATTCATTAGTTGTTAAATAACATGAAATTCAACATATAGACAAACAGGTAGGTGTACATATAAGTAAAATCCCATCCCCATTATATCAGCACGTACAATGATAATTATGATGCATGGTAAAGTATAGTATAGAGCGTCCATATAGAGGACAGATGAGGTACGTTAACTGCGAAAAAACAATGTATGTATAAATATGATAAAACCCTATGTACCATGTATCCATATACAAAAGTCCAGAGACAAGCCAGCCCAGCAGGGTATATAAGTGAGCCTCGTACATACCTATATTAACATCTCGGAAGGAATGGATGAGTGGCGCCAGGCATGGCCGGAGGCGTCCAACTGCATGCAGCAAGACGCCGCTATATATCAATACTCCTGGCTTGACTTCCGCCGGAAGTCCCATGACGTCATGCGCCTCACCCCGGAACGCACATCTCGGTGCGCTCCACCGTGACAACACACGGAAGTAACTCTAATTGAAGCGACCAATGAGCCGGACCTCCAAGATGGAACGCATGTCAGCAAAGGTCTCCCGCATTGGCTAGGTGTATATACCATACGCAGAAATATATGAATAAAGAAATAAAAGTACTACATACTATTAGAAGAACTATATTAGTATATGGAAAGTGAATATTATAGTACCCATCCTATGTATTTACAATAAAAGCACATTCTCATGCACTACTACATATACAAACACGGAAGTGACTCTAGTTGAAGCAACCATTGTGCAGGACACGTGACCGGCATGCACTCCAAGGTGGAAATCATATCGGCAAACGTCTCCCGCATTGGCTGGGTACATAGGGCAAACATACCATACGCAGAAATAAATGAATAAAGAGTTAGATGTACTGCAAACTGTAAAATACTGTAATGGTATGTAGAAAGTAAATATAGTGGTACCCATCCCATGTATTTACAGTGAAAGCACATTCTTATGCACTGCTACAAATACAACCACACACTAAACTAAATGGGGATACAAAAAACAGGGGATACATATTTTAAATAGAATGGTTGATGAATAGATAAAGTAAAAAAATACAATAATACGGACCTGTTCATAGGTACCAAATATTGGGTTAATACAATACAGTAAGTGAGTAAAGAAATACCGATACCAGATATTAGTTTAGTACAAAAACATTAAATCATTTTTAATATTCAACCCATTAGGTGCCCTGGTCCCCAATCTCAGGATCCACTCCGCTTCTTTACGCAGTAACTTTTTTCTCCAATTTCCTCCTCTGGTAGGTCTTACCACCTTGTCTATGGCATAACATTTGAATGTATCTAGTTTGCCCCCATGTTCTTGGACAAAGTGTCTAGAGGCGCCAGAAAGTTGTACACTGTTCTTTTTTTCGCAGTTAACGTACCTCATCTGTCCTCTATATAGACGCTGTGCATACAGCTGAATATATTTCAGGTATTTTCTGTTTGATACATATATTCATTTATTCTTGTTTTGTGTTTTTTTTATGTATGGATATGACTTAATCATGAGATATTATGAGATATTACATAAAAACAAGTACTGGAAATGTATGTTCAGGTCATGGGCTATACTATCAGATATCGGGGTATACAGTCAGACACTGTTACTATACTTTACCATGCATCATAATTATCATTGTACGTGCTGATATAATGGGGATGGGATTTTACTTATATGTACACATACCTGTTTGTCTATATGTTGAATTTCATGTTATTTAACAACTAATAAATTCATTTTATTGTGAAACTAATTTATGTCACTAATCCTATGGAGATGGTTATTGTTGAATATGTCTTTTTACACAGAAAACCATGACTAAGGAACCAGTGAGGTGTTATATGTATGTCCAATAAAGCATTCAATAGTATTTGAGCTGGAGAGGATCCTTTCTTCTTCTTTTCGTATTCGATGGAATACCTATTTGATCGAACAGTATTCGCTCATCACTAGTAGGGACAGTTGGTGGGTTCAGTATCAGGGCTCACTGTTGTGTTTTGTCCCTGCCTCCCCATCCCTGACACTCCCGTTGACTTTAATAGTGTTTGTTACTCTAATCGAGCACTCCAGCATCAGAAAATACTCAACTCACATAACAAGCATTTTTAGCATTTTAATCCTCGCTGATCTCTATTGTCTATAGCTGAGAATAGTGATATGAATACATCAGCAGCGTTTCCTATGACCTGTGATAGGATGAGAATTACTATCACAATAACCTGCACAAATCCCGGACACATCATTTATTTTATACAAACTGGGAAGGAGTTCTATATTGTGTGGACTGTCCAGGAATCTGCAGATCCCTGTCATCTCTGGAGCCATAACCCCCATCATCTATTACAGGAATATTACAGATAGAAGCCTGTACTGTGTCTATAGATGGGGAAGCTGTGTCTGCAGCCGTCACACTATTCTCTCCCCTTCTCTAATAGACACAACACACAGGACATTATCACTTACTCTCCACATGCAATACTTGTATAAGGTTCTCCTGGCACTTGTATATTTTCTGAATAATGACTGATAGTGAGCAGCCCCCCGATGATGAGGTCTCCATCCTGGTAACATTCCTCTACATCATCATAGTTTTTTCTGATCTTGAGATCACAGAGTAATTGTGTGGAAGGAAGCCATGGAAGTATCAGTATAATAAGGAAAATGAACATCTCATAAGAATAGGATGATAGAGAAGAAGCGTATACTGGTCTAAGTAATATATAATGATGGAAGCAGCAGGGACAGCAGGGACACAGAGCGTGCGGCAGCTGATAGGATCAGTGACATTATGGTGGCTGCTCTCATCTCTCCTCTTCTTATACAGTATAATGGGATATATTTTACACTGTCTGGTCTCATCACACATTATTCTGGATCTGATCCCTGATGATTGTGGCCGGATCCATCTTTACAATAGAGAATCGAAGAAAAAGATGAAGAAGCAGAAATAACGTTCAGCCGTCCTTGCGTTAAACAGATGTGTTTTTTTTCCATATTCCACAGCCCTGTACACAGATTCCCATCACTCACATTAACCCCTGTCTCCAGTAAGGATTACAATCTAATCTACACTTTAAGGGCCGTATTACACGGTGCAATCACTATAGCAAACGAACGCCAATCTGCTAGATCATCATTCATTTACTGGGCCTATGAAACGGCTCAATGATATAAGGTCCATACGTTCCCTCTCCACACTCCCCAGTGTCTTCCTGGCTTCTCCCCGCTCCCTGCAGCCACCGGTGCAACTTCAGAGCTGGTCTGTGAAGTGATAGGCCCCAAAGCCAATCACTGGCCACTGTGTTCCTGTCCTGGCCAGTGATTGGCTGAGTGGCCTGTGATTTCAGACACTGTTGGGAGTGGGCCGAAGTTAGAAGGACATCAGAGCACTGAGAGGTCTTTATAGTTTATTACTCTCTTTACAGATGCATCTGTGGTGTCCCACCACGGGTTACAAGTTTGAACACCCCTCGCAAAAGCTTTGTACTGTAAGAAACAATGTGGTAATGAAGGTGTATATTTGAGTTTTACCACAAGAGGTCACTGTCTGTATACTTGTAAGTGTTGCACAGCTGTAGTCATGTAAGGGTCATGTTTTGTTTGCAATCTGCGCACCAATGAGAGTTAAACTTTTCTTCTACCTATCTCTATCATCCTTTCTTCTCGCTCTCTCTTCTCCACCACTCACAGGAGCTGTTGTATACACCCTGTAGGAAGTTGTCACATAGGGAGAGGAAGTGTAGACCCACACTTCTTTTCTGTTTCTAAGTAGAGAAACACACACAGATCAGGCATACCTGCTGAGCTTAGCCAGGAGCCTGGCTCTGCCAGGTTTCCTGTCCGGGACAGACCAGTTGTAGTGTACCCCTATGGAGAACACAGAGACTTTCTTTAAAGAAACACCTAGCCTTACAATGCAGTGCTAAACACCTAAGAGAGGACAAGTCAAATATCACACCCCGTGAACATCTTAAACACAGTGCAAAACAGTATCCTAAAGTAGAGGAACTAATCGGGATAGAGCAAAACAGCTAAGAGCCTACGTACTCTATCTCGCAGGTGACACTGGGACACACTCAGATACTTCGCTCAACTCAGGTAACTAGTACTGGGGCATGTGTCACCCTGATAGGATGGGTACCTCGATACTGCAGGGAAAAAGGTGGTATAGCGACAAAGGTCAAAGCATGGGCACAAGTATTCTTCCTTCAAGTATTCTTTTCTAGTATTCTTCTTTTTTTTTTTTTTTTTCCAAAACATTTTATTTGATTTTTTTTTTCAAAGAAATGGTCACATGCGCAGATAAACAACATCATACAGGCAATTAGAGGTTGTAAAACGTACAGTGCACGTGATGAGAAAAGAAGGAGGTAAAACAAAACAAAGAATAAAATATAACCAATAACAACAGTGATACCTATTATCCGATAGGTTAAGATAACAATAACTGACACATCTAATCAAGTTAGGTACGAGCATGTAATAGCTAGCTACGGAAGTTTTATTGCTTCCAGGGAATTGGCTAAATCTGCCCTGCAATACCAGTCCGTCAAACGGAAGGGACGCATAATGTCCACTATAGTGGCCGAGTCGTAGTGTGTAACTGTAAAAGTCCTCCATTTTTGAAAGAATTTTTTGGTGGACTAAGTCTTGTGTCGCTCTGCATCTAATCGATCCACCCCAAAGAAAATCTTCAACTGTAACACTACCATAGATATATCAGGGGGTGCTGGAGATAGCCAATTGTAAAACAGACATCTCAGCGCAACTAATAACACTACACTAACTAATTGTGGTGGTATCTGCGTCTCACTTTCACTCTCACTCTCAGGTGGCCGTAATTGATGAAACAATAAAGCTTGTGGGGTCAGGGCCAACTGAACTTTACAGTGAGTGTGGATATACGTCACAACAGTTTGCCAGAATCGGGCTGAGTAACTACAAGTCCATACCCCGTGCCACAAGTTGGTAAGGGGGGTTGACACTTAGGGCAGGAGGTGATTCTGTCTGGGAAAGAGGGTGACGGGAGTATATTGAAACCATAGAGAGCGCAATGCATCAACTTGAAATAGGTTTCACGCCATTTTTCATTAACCACACATCTCCGTACCCTAGCCCAGCCAGACAAAATGACAGTAGTTATATCCTGATCTTGTGTCCAGTGTATCCAGGGTTTAAAAAGGGCTGAGTTGTCCAATTTAAGGACATATTTCTTAAGAGCTGTATAAAGAAAGGAAACCGACAATTTGCTGGAACCTGGACCAATAAGATCATCAAATGTGTTGTTTGGTGATTGGAAGTGGAAGGTTTTGCCAGCGACGTAGTTCCGGGGTGATTTTTTTTTCTAATAGGGACATAGTTTAGAGGGTAAATTGTGTCAGTAGTTCTTCCAATTTTTATGCCTAGATACGTAATAGAGGAAGAGGCAGTCCGTATGCCAAGTTGGTTGGAAATATGCATCCAATTCGGGGGGAGGGGCTTAGGGGAGGATTTCACTTTTAGTTGCATTTATCCTGTAGCCCGAGAAGCTGCCAAAACATTGGAAGAAATCCATTATCTTAGTAAGGCAATCTGTTGGGCTATGGAGAAATAGGAGAATGTCATCCGCAAACATAGCGGCTTTTACCAAGCTCTTACCAATTTTTATTCCGGCAAACAGATCAGATTCAACTAAATACCGGGCCAATGGCTCAATAGCCAAGTCAAATAGGAGAGGGGATAAGGGACATCCCTGTCGGGTTCCCTTCTCAAGAGCTAAGGGGCCAGACAGGATTCCCGGTGTGTGTACCTGCGCTGTCAGGTCCTTATATAACCCTGATAGAAAAACTCGCAAAGCACCCGTGATACCAAACTTGTCCAGCACCGCCCCCAGCCAGTCCCATCTGACATTGTCAAAAGCTTTCTCAGCATCCAACGTGAAGAGTGCTGGATGCTCTCCTGACTGGGGTCGGTGCTGCACTCTGTCCAGTACCATGAGAACCCTGCGTAAGTTTGTGACTGCCGCTCTATCACGGACAAAGCCTACTTGATGGCCTCCTATGAGGTCAGGCAGGAGATCCGCCAGGCGATTAGCCAGAATTTAAGAGATAAGTTTGAGGTCTTGGTTGATAAGCGATATAAGATCCTGGGTCTGTAAGATCTTTGCACGGTATAGGGAGGACCTTTATGTATGCCAATTTGGCCACTTGTGAGATGTTTCCAGTATGTAGGTGTTAAAATAGCTGGTGAGCGGTGTTACAATGTGGGATGCTAACAATTTATAAAATTCCCCTGGATACCCGTCCGGTCCCGGGGATTTGCCGTTATGGAGATTTTTTATTGCGGCTGCCACCTCTTCCCCCGAAACATCGAGTTCAGGGCTTCCCGTTGCTCTGGTGTAATGGCCGGTAGGGACATTCCGCATAAAAACTCAGAGCCTTTTGAGCTAACTACCAGGGGGGCATGATACAATGAAGCATAAAATTTTCGCAGGTGTTCATTGATTGCCTACGGTTGGGTGAGTTTTGTTTCCTGTTGATCTCTAAGGATTGGGATATGAGATGGTGCATATTTGCCCTTTGACAATCTCGCTAGAAGTCTGCCAGCTTTGTTGCCCTGTTTAAAAAGATCGGTCTCAAAGTGTGACCTGTACATTTGTTCCCTCTTTTCGATCCGTAACTCAAATGCCGTTCTCGCTTCCTGCCATTTGTGTTTATGCTTATTGGTGGGGGATTTCACAAATTGGGAATAGGCCTCCTTCAGGGTTGTGCTTGCTTTTAGATATCCCTACCTGACCTTCTTCTTTATGGCTGCACAATGGGCCATTATACGCCCTCTCATGACTGTTTTTGCTGCTTCCCAGTATAGGGTGGGATCATTTGTATGTTCGCTATTATGGTATTCAAATTCTATTCACCAACCCCTGAGAAGTTCCTGGAATGACTCATCTTTCATCAGAAAGGTGCTGAACTGCCAAACAAAGTCCTTCAGTTTAGGGGATGTTGTATGGAATTCGATGGAGATGGGCGCGTGATCAGAGATAATTAAATCTTCTATGCGCGCCTCTATGAGGTTGGTTGACAGTTGCGGACTGAGTAATAGATAATTAATCCTTGACCATGATTAATGGGTATGGGCAAAATTTGTAATCTTGTGTGCTATCTTGTGCTATCTTGTAATGTGGTAGTTTCCAAGAATAATGGCAACACTTTGTCACGTGAACGAATCACAGGAGGAGACGAGGCGGGACTTTTCCTATCAGTTAGAGGGTCCAGTACGGAGTTAAGGTCTCCCCCCCAAATTATTCGTGGTACAGTATCTGAGTGTAAGTGTGCTGCTACCTCATCAAAATATGTTTTATTTTTACCATTCGGACCATAGGCATTATAGATACTATATGCCACTCCATTATGATCTATTTCTAGGTGTGAAAGTCTGCCTTGCGCGTCTGTGGTATGTTTTAAAAGAGAAAAGGCGAAAGATTTGTGAATGAGAGTAAGCACACCTGCTTTGCCCTCCACTGCCGCTGAGCCAAGAACTTGCCCAACCCATTTTTGCATCCGAAAGAAATCAGATGCAAGAAGATGGGTTTCCTGTAATAACACTATGTCAGGGTGGAATTTCTTAAGGTGACGTAATATCTTGACCCGCTTGTTTGGAGAGTTGAGGCCTTTCACATTCCATGATATAACCTTTATAGTTTCAGTCATTGCTAACAAGTAGTGCGGTCATTAAACACATGAGACAAGTGGCAACTTCAGAGAGGAGATAGAGGCAACAGTCAGGTCGAACATTATTCCCTGGGAACATATCTTGTGAAGTAACAGATACGAACAATAACACACATGTCGTATCTGACAATTGGGTATTGAACTCCCTTTTTTCGGATGAACATAGCCACGCTGCCGCTCCCCGCGGCCTGAAGAATGTGTGAAGAAAATAAAGTGGGACATCCTCCCCAGCTCTAAACATGGCACAGCTCCTTGTATCCACTAACCCCTCCCTGCAATCCACACCCTTTCCCCTTTAGCTGTCCCGTATATAGTAAAGCCTAATTGCGGCCTATGTCTGCCAGATGTGTCCGCAAGCTAAACGGAGTACTCAAGATATAAACAGTACTTTGTATAACCTCATGGTCTCCCTAGATCCAGGAGAATAGTAACCTCTCAGTGCGAAAGGACGCTAAAAAGAAAAAAAGTCAAAATGTACTGCAACCATTATACGTTACATGTCAGTAGGGTCCAGAAGTTCAGTCCGGGCTAGGTGATCTTCCACTATCGAAGCGGCGTCCCGATGACCTCCTGCGCCTTTTCCTCTCCGCTTGCTTTTTGGACTTTTGGCGGCGGTCTCTCGAGTAGGAAGATGAGCGCCTAGTGTCCATTGGCGAGCGCGAGCGAGTACGGCTGTGTGTGCTTTGGCGTGTTCGGGTCGGAGATGGTTCCAGTGATGTGGCTAGAGCCTTGAAAAGGAGCCAACATTGTGGAATACTTTCAATGTCGCTGGATATTGCAATTGGAATCGTCTATTGGACTTGTATAGGGAGGAACAGACTCCACTGAATGCCCTCCTCTTTTTGGTAACTTCCACGGAGAAATCTTCAAATAATAAGATTTTTGGCCGATGAAATGTAAGTGGCTCCCTGCGTTTTCTGAAGTTCAGTCTTGTCGTTATAGTCGAGAAGCTTAACCTCTTAAGGACATATGACATACCCGTACGTCATATGTCCTCATTAGCGCTTCAAAGCGGGGTCGCCGCGCGGCGACCCCGCTTTGAAGCGCCGCGGTCCCGGGTGCCACGTGTAGCCCAGGACCGCCACTATTAGCGGGCACGGTCTGATCGCCGTGCCCGCTAATAAGCTAATCGGAGGCAGCTGTCAAAGTTGACAGCTGCCTCCGATTACCGGAGGCAACCTTTCCCTGGGGTCTAGTGGGGGAGATCGCTCCTCGATCTCCCTGTCTGATGCTGGCCGGGGACTCGTCCAAGATGGCGCCGTCCACCCGGCTCGGCACTCGTTTACTTCCGGCTGCAGCAGCCGGAAGTAAACGAGTGCCTATCTCATTGATCTCTGCAGCATATCTATGCTGCAGAGATCTCAATTAGAGATCAAAGTATATATACTAGAAGTCTCCCTAGGGGGAAAAACCCTAACCCCAGGGGGAATAACCCTAACCCCAGGGGGGAATAACCCTAACCCCAGGGGGGGAATAACCCTAACCCCAGGGGGGAATAACCCCAACCCCAGGGGGGAATAACCCTAACCCCAGGGGGGAATAACCCCAACCCCAGGGGGGCCTCTAGTATAAGTGTAAAAAAAAAAAAAAAATGTTGTTTATAGTAAAAAGCCCCCTCCCCTAATAAAAGTCGGAATCACCCCCCTTTTCCCAGGTTTTAAATAAAAGTAAACAAATAAATAAATAAATAAACATGTTTGGTATCACCGCATGCGTAATCGCCCAAACTATTAATTAATCACATTCCTGACCTCGGACGGTAAACGGCGTCAGCGCAAAAAAATCCCAAAGTGCAAAATTGCGCATTTTTGGTCGCATCAAATCCAGAAAAAATGTAATAAAAAGCGTTCAAAAAGTCGTATATGGGCAATTAAGGTACCGATAGAAAGAACACATCATGGCGCAAAAAATGACACCTGACACAGCACCATAGACCAAAGGATAAAAGCGCTATAAGCCTGGGAATGGAGAGATTTTAAGGAACGTATATTTGTTAACAATGGTTTGAATTTTTTATAGGCCATCAGTTACAATATAAGTTATACATGTTATATATCGTTTTAATCATAACGACTTGTGGAACATGCATAACAAGTCAGTTTTACCCCAGGGCGAATGGCGTAAAAACACAGTTCCCCCAAATAAAAGAAATGTTTTTTTTTTTTTTCAATTTCACCATACTTTGAATTTTTTTCTGGTTTCGTAGTGTACCAAATGCAAAAATTCTGCCTTTCATTGCAAAGTACAATTAGTGACGCAAAAAATAAGGACTCATGTGGGTTTCTAGGTGGAAAAATTCAAGTGCTATGGCCTTTTAAACACAAGGAGGAAAAACCTAAAACGCAAAAACGAAAATGGGCCCCGTCTTAAGGGGTTAAATATCACCTGACGCGGTCTTACTTGGGAGCTGGCAATCTCCGTTTGGCTCCTCGTGCAGGAGTTTGGAGGGGGCCCCAACCTGTGCGCTCTTTCCACTCTACATTGATGTTGCAGTCCCAGGGAGGTCCCTTTCACAAAATCTCTGTAACTCAAAGGGAAGGACTTTCTCGCTTACTCCAACTAGCCGCAGGTTGTTCCTACGGGAACGATTCTCCAAGTCCTCCATTTTGTCAGTGACCCTTGACAATTCATCCTCTACTGACTGCAAACGGTCTTGCACTTCCTTATTCTCATCCTCTAGGTAGGACACTCTGGTTTCTAATGTAGTAATGCGTTGTGCACTCTCTGTGACTTCCTTTTGGATCTGCTGCAGGGCATCTCTGATAGTGTGCTCCACAGATTTATGTATTTCTGGAGCCATAAGCTTGACCACCTCTGCACCTAGCTGCTTATAATCAAAGGCTGAGGATGTGGGGTTGGACGGCGAGGGGCTGCAGGGTTGGTGAGTTACCTCTGCCTGCAGTACAGGGGCTTGTTGCGGCACTGCAGCTTGCTCTGGCTGTGGCTGTGTGCCGATCTCCATGCTGGCTGCAGCTCAGTCTCCTGGCTCTGCTCCGGGCGCCATCTTGGATGCGGTCCCGCGCGGCTCTGTGTGATGCGCCGCCGGCGCCTGAAGAGCCGTTTTGAGGGCACTTTTGTGGAGGAACTTATCCATCCTGGCTGCATGTATCATCGGAGCACCGGTGAGATGTCGGGCGGTCGTCCTGAGGATGGTTATGGACGCTACAGGCGGGGTACTGACGGGAGCTTCGGCTACACGCGTCCTACATCCTCTTCTTCTTCTTCTTCTTAAGTTCTGGCAGAGCACAGTACTATATTGAGTTAGTACTCTCACGACCTACACCTCTCCACTCCTCTGATGTCAGAAATTTACAGTAGCCTGGTGTGAACTGGGCCTGGTTATTGTTTTTTTGTGAGACACACAATTGCTTCTTAGCTTCCGGCAAAGCAGGAGATACACTGAGCTCTGCTAGACTTGATTGTTGCAGACGAGTAAGTCTTTTTTATTGACGTTTTCTTCTGCCTGTCTGGAACCTTGAGGATCAGAGCAATGGTCCATTGGGAATCCGAAACGGTCTCTTGATTCTCACAAAAGAAAGCTGAGCCAGTCTCTCAGCTCTGGCTATTACGGTTCATGCCCTGATCCCAGCTCCCTATGTCTATTCCTTTGATCCCCATACCTAATTCCTCTGCTCGATTTACATGTTACCTGACCTCCTACCTGACCTTTGACTATGCGATTGTTTACAGATTTTGTACTGCGTTGCCCGTTTGGTTCAGACTTTGGCTTGTTGACTCTCCTTTTTGTTTGTTTGTTTGTCTGTCTCGTTCTGTGTTACACCTATCCCAGAGCAGGGTCCACCTTTATGGTTGTCCGCGGCTGCCTAGGGCCGTTTGAGGCAAGTAGGTTAGGACAGTGGGTGGATTCAGCCTTAGGGCTCACTGTAGTGTCTTATCCCTACCTCCCAGCGGAATACCACCGTGATTTGATATCAGGACAAATAAGCCCCATCCGCATGACATAACAAAGGACCTGTGCCATGAGGGTGCAGCCGTAAAAAACAATCCAAACATCACACTGGACACATCTCTGAACCCAACACTGACCCCAGCACTACTTGCTTGCCCCTGCCCCCTTGATCTGTCTTAGACCGTCTTATTCAAAATTCCACTCTATCCTGACATCCCAACACATCTTCTCTCAACAAACCACCCACTCTGTTACCACTGGGGCCACCAACTCCCCAATACGCAAAGCCCCAAAGAAGGCCAGGGAAAAGGCTAACCTAAATAAAACCGCCTCATAAGGAGTGCGGCAGATGACATCAGCCACTCCCCCCAGACGTTCTAACAACCGGAAACCAACAGGCCTATGCGCGTCTCGTTGCACCCGACCCCGACGAAAACCCTTAACGGCCTGTGCCATCACAAAATCCTTTGTGATGTCTGGCATTCTGCGAACCTTGAAGCCAAAAGCCAACCCCGCAAATATCCTATTCAGTTTAGCCACCGACCACCCCTTAACCGACATGTCCCCAACCCAACAATGAAGCGCCATACACTGCCCCTCCACTGAATCAATCCCCCCAAGACCTGTGCACCACTCCGACCAAAGCCGCCAGGAAGACTCGTAGGAGGCCCACGTACCGGAGGCCAATGAAGCCTCAATCAGCTGTCCTGCCGCTCGCAGCCCAGGTCCCACAGGTGCTACGGACACTCCAGGCCCTTCTCTTCCGCTTCCAGTGGCAGCTGCCGAAACCGATCGAACTGCGAGCGGGAGAGAGAATCAGCGAGTGAATTCAGGACTCCAGGCACGTGTACCGCCACCACCAACGCATTCAACCGGAGACATTCAAGTACCAAACAACTCAGCAACCTCCTCACCGGCGAGGATGATGCTGTTAAGCTATTAATGGCCATCACCACACCCATGTTATCACAGTGAAACCGTACTTTAGAATCCCGAAACTCCCCCCCCCACACACACAAAAACACTGAAACTACAATCGGAAACAGCTCCAAAAAAGCCAAATTCCTCAACAAACCATTCTCCTGCCAGCACCTCGGCCATTGCTTCGCACACCACTCACCTTTGCAATAAGCCCCAAAAACCCCACTCCCTGCTGCGTCCGTGAAAAGATCAAAATCGGCATTTTCCATCACCTCTGCCAACACCAACGACCTGCCGTTAAATTGTTCCAAAAAACTCCCACACACCTCCAGATCATCCCGGTGGTCGCAGATCAAACAAACAAAGTGATGAGGGCCCGAATCCCTGCAGTAGCAGCGGTCAACCTCTGACAAAACACCCGTCCCATCGGGATGATCCGGCAGGCGAAGTTGAGCTTCCCCAACAATGACTGTAACTCACGCAATTGAATCTTCTTCAGGTGCCTAGCCCTCTCCACCTCATGCCTCAATGACAGGAGTTTGTCCTTCGGCAGCCTACACCCCATGGCGACGGTATCTATTGTAATGCCTAAAAAACTCAACTCCGTCACAGGACCTTCCGTTTTGTCCGGAGCTAGGGGAACCTCGAAAGACTCTGTCACTCCTTCGAAAGTACATAGCAACGTGCGGCATATGGGGGAACCAGGTGGGCCGATGCATAAGAAATCATCCAAATAGTGGATGAGGGACTGAACACCCATCACGTCCCTCACCACCCACTCCAAAAAAGAGCTAAATGCTTCAAAGTAAGCACATGAGATAGAACATCCCATGGGCAAACATCGATCTACGAAATATGCACCGTCCCAATAGCACCCCAACAGCCGCACGCTATCCGCATGTACTGGCAATAACCTGGATGCCGCCTCTACATCCGCCTTTGCTAATAACGCCCCCCTCCCATAGGATCTAACCCAATGAATCGCCGCATCAAATGACGTATAAACTACTGAACATAGTTCAGGGTCTATACCATCATTGACAGACAACCCCCCCGGATGAGACAGATGGTGTATGAGCCGAAACTTATTTGGCTCCTTTTTGGGGACCAACCCCAGGGGCGATATCACTAGATTTGGGAAGGGTGGCGACTCAAATGGCCCGGCCATCCTTCCTCAGTTTTTCATACACTAATTCGGGATGCTGGTAAGCAGACTTCAGGTTACGCAAGCACGGTGGTACCTGGTGCGAAGGAGCAGGGATGACAAATCCGTCCCTGAATCCCGCCTCAAGCAACTCCGCTCTCTGTCTATTGGGGAACCTATTTAGATGCGGCAGCATCGCGCGCAGTCTCACTGGTGTCACCCCCATGGGAACCTCTGGGGCCCTATCCTCTACCCTTCCCCTTCCGGTAACATTTTGTTGCCCAATGAGTGGTTCCATTGCAGATGGAGCAGGCGTGCTTAAAACGGCAGCTGTAACCCCATCTACACTGGCCCTCGTTAAACTGCCAGCACACTCCCGTTTTTTGACCACCCAATTGCCCTCCCTGAGAGGCTGATGAAGTGCCACTTCCCTGGCCGGCACTGCCAGCCCCCCCTTGAAAAGGATGCCCATACCTCGTCGGGGCCATAACCCTGAGCCACAGCCCAATGTCCTTGTGATCCCATCTAATGTTCGGTCTCACCGCCTTCCTTTGTCTAAATTTCTCATCATAACGGAGCCAATCCTTGCTGCCGTACACCCGATGAGCCTCACTGATGGCATCCATGTAGCAGAAAAGAGACGAACAGTTGTCTGGCGCCTTTTTTACCCTATAACGCTCGCCAAAATGACAAACGCTTGGAGCCAGTTGTTAAACGTTTGTGGGATCAACCGCCACCTCCTCTTTTCCTCGTCTTCTTTTTTATTGTCATCTTTCTTAGCTTTATCTAAATTAAATTTTTCCAATGGAAGGAGCGAAAAAAATCTCTACGTACTGGTCCTTCCATATTTTTTCCCCCACTTCCTTTTTCAAATGAGAACCCAAGGGACCCTCGAAGCACACGCACACTTCACCCCGATCCCTATCGTCTATCCTAACCTGGTCCGCCTCCTTCCCCGTCTGCACTGACACTGTTACCCCCCCAGATTGAGCCGAGGCTATACTCTGCCCCCCACAATAGTACTCTCCATACGGGTACCCACCGAACCCGACTGTTGCTGTACCCACGCCGTCACCGGGGATGCCCCCCCACCTAACCCCACTGCAGAATCACAACTGGTGAGAAGTTCCCTCACACTCCCTAGCAATTCACTGATGCTATCCCCTTGCCCCTCTGTTCCCATACCCCCACCCGAGGTGGCCTGCGAACCCCCTAAGGGCCCATCCCCACTCCCCTGTGACATTAAAATAGAAGAGAAAGGAAACGATAAGGGCAAACAATCACCGGGCTGCGCGGGTGCTTTGTGCCCACCGGCCCAACGGTGACTCCACTCGGCGATCCTGGAACTTCGAGGCCTCTGCAGTTTCCCGGCTCCTGGCGACCAAGCCGGCGTCAACAGATGTACTGCTGAAGAGGCGGTTGCCGCTAGCAACCGCTACTGAATCCATGGAGCCACATGCCCCCACTTCACAAAGGCTCGGGGCTGCACCATCCTGCACCCTGCTGGACAATCTGGGCGGCATAATGACCGCAGACCTGGGTCGAGTTGCCAGCGGCCAGCGGGCTGACTGGGGGATCGCCAAGCCACGCCGCCGCATTAACACTACTGTGAGGAGGGGGGGAGCGAACGAGGGAGGGACGTACCCCACGGGCTCGCCTAAGAATTAACTCTCTATACCGCGAGTTTAACAGCTTCATGACCACTGCTCTAGGGTAACTTCCAGGTGGGGGTTTCTTTCCCGGTACCCTATGGGCTCTCTCTACCCCGAACTGTTCTGACAAGTTCTCCCTCCCCATCGTCTCTATTATCCAATCTTGGAGAAACTTTTCCTCTTCCCTTCCTTCTGTCCCCTCTGGCCAACCAACCAACCTTAAATTCCCTCTACGAGATCTATCTTCCATCTCTACAAGCTTACTCTTTAAGTGTAACATTTTCTTGCACCATTTTCTCCCATCCATCCATAATTGGCTTAAAGTTGTCCTCCAGATCACTAATACGCTGCTCAGCCTCAGAGAACCTGTCCTTAAATTTATGGAGGTCGTCTCGGATAATAGAAATTTCAGAGCCGATACTCCCCACTTGGGAAGTCAAAGCTGCAATTGATGTGTCACACTTCTTTATTGCAGCCAACACTTCTCCTAACCAACTAGGTTGCTCCATGCTACTTGCTCCTTCTTAAGACTCTCTCCCTTCCGACGTTTCCCCTCCTCCTTTCCCTTTCAGTTTTGTGGTCGGAGAGCCTAAAAATTTCTCAATTTTTGTAGAAGACTTATTCCCGTTTTTTCCTGGGCTATTCCCTTTGTTTAGTTTAGGAGGCATCATTAACTCACTCCCTACTAAACAAATTCCCTGAGCAGATTCAAGAGTTCTTAACACAAATCACTAGTGATTCTTATACACCAACCATGGAGGACAGCCCCACCGCACAATTAAATCGTACTCCAACCTGTTTCCACCATAATGTCCTACAAATGTTAGTAGATAGTATACAGTCAGCCAGAGGATTTTTAAATTATCCAATCTCCCTCTATATTCTTCACAGTCTTTCCACACTGAAAATCCAAATATACAGTTAATGTCCAGGAAATGGCAGTGATTAGAATCAGTCAGCCGGGAGAGTTATACGTTATCTCATCCCCCCTCTTATATTCCTCACAGACTTTTAACCCTATATACCAGGCAAAAGGTTAATGTCCAACAGATGTTAGAGGTTACTATCAGCAAGGAGGATTCTAAATCATCTCATCCCCCTTTATATTGACCATAGTCTTTTCACTCTGTGTATCCAAACGTATGGCTGAAGTCCCACAGTTGTTAGTGGTTAATGTACAATCGAAAAGGAGAATCATAAATTATCTCATCCCCTTATATTCATCGCAGTCTTTCCGTACTGTATATATGACCACCGGGCACAGATACACAGTTAGTACACCAGAATACGACTGGCTTGCTACCTCATCCAGCAAGGTTACATTACAACTCCATTTTCCAATTTGCGTACGGCAAAAAAAAAAATTTCTCCAAGTCCACAGTTCACAAGCACACCAGTTACCCTCCTTTATGCTCTGTCTCTTGGGTTCGTCTGGTAGTGGTTTCTGTGCTGTACACGCAGGAGCTGACAGGCATGCGGTCTCCCCCGCCGCTCCCCTCTTACAGAACGGTATGAGGTTAACTCCAGCTGACCTCCTGAGCTCCTCACCATCAACACTCTTGCCCGTCCTCTGTCCAAACCCCTCTCTCACAGGTTGCCGTGACTTCGGACCTCAGCCGACCTCAGCCGACGCTCATGTGCACCTTCACTCTGCGGCTCTCTCACAGAGCGGGGAAATAGCAATTCTCCTGCTGTGCCTACGGATTCACGGTCCCGAGAGCCCTCTGACCTACGTCTACTCTCACCAGACGCCGGAGCTTCAGACCCCCAGAACCTGGAATCGCGTGCTCCTAGGTCACTGCTGCTGAATGTCCGTCACCCTGCTGGACCCTGCTTCATCCGCAGCAAACATCAATCATCTTGCCGGGAGCTCAACCTCATGGAACGCCACATGCAGAGGTCTCCGTACGGAGGCGTGCCTCAGCCCCGCCTCATGCTCCTCCAGTATATGGGAGCTTTGGAAACCCTGATACTTTCCTGATGCGCAACAGGAAATCCTGAAGACACTACTGATGGTTTCCTTAAAAAAAAATATTACTGCCAGGGAATCCTGAAGTTTTTTCTGATGTTCCTGAAGCCTTTTAAGGCCTCCTGATCAGGATTTCCTGACAGAAAAAACTGACACTGACGTGTGAATGGGGCCTAATGGTTAACCTGGTTTTCCCTCTGTGATTGACAGCTGGTTCCTCCAATCACCTTCTGGACTGGGTTCCTGGTCTCCTATTTAAGATCTCTGTTTCTGCCTGTGCCTTGCTGGTTATTTAGTTAGTCTCTGCCTGCTTCTGACTCTGCTATTCTGTGTTTGTTCTGACCCTTCTGCTTTGTATTTCTAACCATCCCAGCTTGCGGCAAGTAGTTAGGGACAGTGGGTGGGGCTGAGATTAGGGTACACTGTCCGTGTCTCTCCTTCATCTCTCTGTGAGCTGAGTCGTGACAACAGCTTTGACTTTACTAGATCTGCACTGAGAACTGTTGAGGTAGAAAGTAGAGTAGCAGTACTGGCTTGGTTGCGTGCTGAGAAGATTAGAGAGAGTTCAGAGTAGTGGAGAGGAGTAGGTTGTGAGGGTCCCAACCCAATGTAGTATTGTGCTCTGTCGGAACTTTAGAAGAAGAAGAAGACTTCAAGAGAATACTTGAAAGAAGAAGAATACTTGTGCTCGTGTTTCAACCTTTTGCCCTGCAGTGTCGAAGTACCTGTCCTATCAGGGTGACACAAGCCCTAGTCTAAGTTACCTGAGTTGAGCAAAGTGTCCGAGCATTTCCTGGTGTACGTAGGTTCTTAGCTGCTTTGCTCTATCCGGATCAGTTCCTCTACTTATAGGATACTGTCCTGCACTGTGTTTAAGTTGTTCACGGCATGGGTTGGGGTGATCTCTGACTTGTCCTCTCTTTAGTTGTTTAGCACTGCATTATAGGTAGAAGTGTTGTTTTAAGAAAGAAAGTCTATGTGTCCTTCATAAGTGTCCATCTACCACCACACTTCAGACTAGACTACTCTGGACTAAGTGTGTGTCTTCACTTCCTCTTCCCATGTGACAACTTCCTACAGGGCATGTAACAGTTCCTGTGAGTGGTGGAGAAGAGAGTGCAAGAGGAAAGAAGGATAGAGATGGGTAGAAGAGAAGAGCAGCTCTCATTGGTGTGCAGATCACAAACAAGACAATAACCCTTAGTTCACTACAGCTGTGCAACAGTTACAAATACAAAGACAGTGACCTCTTGTGGCAAAACTAAAATATACACTTTCATTACCACATTGTTCCTTATTGAACAAAGATTTTGCGAGGGGGGGGGGGGTCAAACTAGTAACACCCTTGGTGGGGCACCACAGGTGAGCTAACCGAACCTATTGAGTTTAGCAGCTTTGTCCACAGCACAGGAATAACCAATAACCAAGACCTGCCTCCCCTTAAGGGAAGAAAAGTTTACAGAGACAAACCTCTCTAGTATCTGCCACTTGGGGTGTGAAGTTTATTGCCAGAACATGTGGAGTCCACAAAGTGCTGCCATTTTATGGGAGCTTTATGTCCCAATGAGAGTCTGTGACCCTGCCTTAATGGGAGGAGAGAGCTCATCATAAGCAGTCAGCTTGGTGAGCAGAGAGCAGCACTGTGAGGACGCTCCCGCACAAGCAACACCAGACACGTCTGAAAGTATTCCAGCAATCTCAAGTGAGGCATGTAACTTCACCTCCATCTCCCCTACCATAGTGGTCTGTATAATCCAGTTTGGGAGACCTGATTAAGCAAGCGGAGGGATTGTCTGAAACATCTAAGGTACCCGCTATGAGGCCAACTGTCATGCTAAGGCCCTTGAGTCTGGAAGCACCTGTCATTCTGCAATGGCTGTTTGGGGATGAGGACTGTAACAACAAAACTCCTCCAGAAAGAAGAGAAGCGGTGGTAGAGGACTTGGACCTGCTGAGGGTGACAGGTTTCTAGAAGATAAAGAACAGTTTGTTTACTGTTTGTAACTTGGGGAACAGTAAAGTGGGATTATCTTCCTGATTATCTCTACAGTCTAGAATACTTCTGAAGGGCTCACGAGGATGTTGGGCAATGGCCATCACATGTCCTTGGGTGATACATCCCAGGCCTCCCTCCTCAACAACATCAGACGAGTCAGAGGAGCATCCGAATCGGCTGTCCTTTGCGTTACTACGATTTTTAGAGGGTCTGCGCCTGAAACCAATCCCAGCCGGACTACTATTGTCTCCGCAACAACCACTGCGGTCATGGAGCTAACTCTACTGTGACACCCTCCACAAGAACATTTTGAGAGCCACCATCACCGACAAGCTACGATTCTTCTACCTGCACCATCATAGTGGCCAACTTCTTCAGGGGCTTACGGATTGCCTCAGTGATTCGGTTCAGCAAGGATGCCAGCCAGTCAGTGGATGACAATCCCCAAGAGGCAGTAGTAGTGTCTGGAGCAAGGACTACCAGAGGAACTCTGCCCAGAAGAAACATGCCCTCTTTACCAACAGAGGTAAGGGGGAGGCCAGAATCGGACATAGCCGAGGGTCAGTTCTTCATCATGGAGAGCCACAAGCGTCTGGCCAAAATCTAACTTGCTCTGGGCAGTATTGCCCTTTCTGTTTAAAGTTTAGCGTGATATCCTTAACGTTAAAGCTTATGTGACTGGTCTTAGGACCATGATCACTTCTTGTATTTTGATCAACAGTTTATTTTAGAGTAACATTTACAGGAAATCTGTCAGCTCCCGAGCCCTACCTGAGGTGCTGGCAGTGTGCTGGCAGTCCCCTTGTCAGGATGGTGCCTTTTGGTAATTTCTCCGTGGAGTAGATTATGTGCAATCTCTGGTCTCCTACTGTAATGAAGAGTCAAAGAGGCTGAGAGTTGTAGCTCAGCGATTGTACTGCACTCTAGCTCACCTCACCCCTCCATCCTACTCTCTTTTCAATCTACAATCAGCTCCAACACTGGTTAGTTGGTTCGACTATATCTGATTGCAGATTACTTCTCCTTTTGGCAGATACTAGCTGACAGCGTGAGGGAGCAGGCGGCCATTCAGCATTGATTATTCAGAAGAAGAGGGAGGAAGGAGGGGTGAGGTGTGCCAGAGCGGCATAAACACTGAGACACAACTCCTCTTTGACTCTTCATTATAGTAGGAGACTTGAGATAATCCATAATGCATAGTGCATAATCCACTCCATGGACAAATTACTAAAAGACACCATGCTGACAAAGGGACTGCCAGCTAAAGCACACAGATTCCCTAGGTTATGTTCTTAGAATATGTATGTGGCAGACAATCTGCCTATTGTTTGCGGAAGGGGGTGTGTACATGTATAGTTTTTGTTGGGGTTTAGTTTATGAACTCTATACTCTATTTATAAAAAGGACTTCCTAAAAATGGCCGATATGCTGATTAAACAGCGCCTGAAGCTCAATATCACCAAGATGGCAGTCTGATCTGCACTTTTATTTTGTTATATGCTCTGTACTCTGTTCACACACACAGGATTTTGCTCAGTATTTGGCAACCAAAACCAGGAGTGGATTGAAAACACAGAAAGGCTATGTTCCCACACTGCTGAAACTGAGTGGATGGCCGTCATTTAATGGCAAATAACAGTAATTATTTGCCATTAAATGGCGGCCATCAACTCAATTTTAGCAGCGTGGGAACATAGCCTTTCTGTGTTTTCTATCCACTACTAGTTTTGGTTGCAAAATACTGAGCACAAATATTGTGTGTGAACATAGCTTTAAAATGGACGCCGATTCACAAGTGCCATACCAAAGACTTAAAGAGTATCCCAAACTGGGCTGGAGCCGTCCTACTTTTTAAATAATTTCCATATGTACAGTTGTAATTGTGTTTTTATTGTATTAAAATATCTAAATTATAAGACTTGATGGTATTTTATTGCCTTCATGCTATATATTTCATTTGAGTGATTTATATGCACTTATTGTGTGTGTGTCTTTATATGAAATGCGCAAAATCATGTACTGGCACATCCTAATCTGCCAGCCATTCCAGCAGATGGATGTGCCGGTACATGACTGGGATGACGCGGACGCAGGAGTGGCATTGTCAGTGATAGGCTGGCACCCATAACAACTGCCGAGACCCAGGCAGAGCCGGCATCTTGGCATTTAACCCTATAGCACCTATAGTGCTGAAAGAAGAGAGAATCCTCCCTCCTTTTCCCATCGGGGTTAGGCGACGCAATCGCACATCACTCATGGTTGCTGTGATGTTAGGAGGCTTCCCCAAGGCCTCCTGTGTCACACAGTTATGGAAGCTGATCAGGCTCAGCCTAATGGAGTGTTTACACAGAGATATCTCTGACAGATAATTGAAGCCAAAGCCAGGAACAGACTATGAACAGAGAACAGGTCATAAAGCAATGACTGAGATTTCTCCTTTTAAATCCATTTCTGGCTTTGGGTCCTTGCACACTGAGTAAAAGACGCTGAATTAACAAGTGGAGTCCGTTATAATTGGAGATGAGTGAAGCAGCTGAAAATTCGTTTTGCACGTGTTGAAGATTTTGGGTCAAATTTGTTAAGAGTTTTTAATCTAATGTTAATGAATTTAGTTAAAACTGCCAAACTATACTAGCTATAGTACTGGGACTATGACAGAAGGACAAATTTGTTGATGTATGTTCTTGTATAAGTGGAACATCACAATTTTAAAAAAAAAGTCAATCAGCCAGTCAATCATCCAATTTCCGTCATGGACAGCAGTGGGCATTGGTGGAGCAGCGGCATAACATCAGTGAATATTGGCAAATGAGCGACATAAAGAGACATTTTCTACAAAGACAGCAGTGGACCAGCAGCATCAAATTAAGTTTTCTTCTGGGATACTAAGACAGCAATTGTCACTGGTAGAGATGAGCGAGTACTACTCCACAGAGTATCACTCAAGGGAGTGTTTCATGGGTGTGTGTGTGGGACCCAAGGAGGGGACCCACCACGAGTGCCAAAGTGGTAGCACAACTAGCCCTAGCTAACAACACCTGTCTACCTGAATAAACTTCTATGGATACACAGTGCAATGGATGATAACCAGCCTCTTTACAATTTCTCAATGCAGATTGGATGGGGGAGGGATCAATCAGAAAGTCCAGGTATTAGATATTTTTCACGATTTGTCTACTTGCTACAAAGTAAAAAAAAAAAAAAAACTAAACTAAGAGCCATCTTCCAAGTGAGCTTATTGCAGGGGTCTTGATAATGTAAGTGTATTGTTCACAACAAATCCCTATTATCAGGCAGTGTGATATTTCCCAGTCATTCCTTCCTTCTCCCCAGCAGGTCGGTTTTTCTATTCATTTCAGATCTAAATAAAATGATAAAACATTTGGGGAGAAACACACATCCTAACAGTCCAGCACTGGACGCCATCACTGCAAAGACCTCCACAGCCACCATGGATTTCCCTGTGGTGCTCAGATAAGCCGGGATCATGGCGATCCAGACACTGCAGAACACCAGCATGCTGAAGGTAATGTACTTGGCCTCATTGAAAGTGTCCGGTAATGTCCTCACCATGAAAGCCAGAACAAAGCTCACCGCTGCCAGGAACCCCAGATACCCCAACATGGAGAAGAACCAGATATCTGACCCTGCATTACACTGAATGATGATCTTCCCAGGATAAGACTGAGTGTCCAGGTCCTGGAATGGAGGAGAGATAGACAACCAGATAACACAGATTATAACCTGAATGGATGAACACAACAACACTATGGTATAGGGCAGCTTCACACCCAGCCATTTCCTCCAGGGGCTTCCAGGCTTGGTGGACTTAAAAGCAACACAAACCATCACAGTCTTGGCGAGAAGTGAAGAGACGGCAACTGAGAAGAAGACTCCAAAACTGGTTTCCCGTAATCTACAAGTGACATCACTGGGACGACCAAGAAACAAGAAGACAGAGAGGAAGCTGAGGATGATGGAGACCAGGAGGAGATAACTCAGGTTCCGGTTATTAGCTCTAACAATAGGAGTGTCCCGGTAGGAGATAAATATTCCCAATATGGAGCCGGTCACAAGACATCCGAAGAGCGAGACACAGGAGAATACAGAAGCCATTGTGTCATTGTGGTAAGAGATGAAATCCAGGACTTTGGGCAGACATCGGTCTCCCTTCTCATTCGGCCATTCATCACTTGGACATTTATTACAGGTGTCAGAATCTGTAGGAAGATTTCATAACATATTCATATCAAAAGCATGGACTATATCTATCTATCTATCTATCTATCTATCTATCTATCTATCTATCTATCTATCTATCTATCTAGATATCTATCTAGATATTCTGTATATCTTGGAGCAGCACAACCTGATATGATAGATGTGGGTGCCAGCGGGTAGCCGAGACCACGACTTCAACTTCGATATATGTAGAAATTCCCACAGCACTTCAAATTCGGCAAAAGCAAAACGTGATTTATTGCATAGTGATACAGCACAACAATGTCAGAAGCGACGTTTCAACGACCTCCGTCGTCTTTTTCAAGCGTGACACTGTTACCAAAAGGATAATTGCTTATTCTTATTCTTTTATATAAATGCTTATTCCTCTCTATCCATACACTGAAATCAATTTATATATATATATATTGATATCAATGGTCAACTTTTCACCCTCCATCTGGACAGCACTAGTTTGGTTCAATAAATTCCTGGACTGCCCAGAGCTTGCCCCAGGAGGAATGCTAGACTAGAAAGACTGGTATGGGATGTGGACATATAGTTGCTCTGAGAAACAAAGACAACAATAGTATTCCTGGTGATAGGATGTATAGTAGTGTGTATATAGAAATGTATATAGATATATGTGCGTGTCAGGTGTAATAGGGAAAAAGGGATATTAGTAAAATAACATAGAATTCTTTTACCATAGGGATTTAGCAATCATAACTGTGAATGTGTTTGTGTATCCCAGATACAGGGCTGTTTATATGTCAGGCAGAGGTGATTGAATACACAAGGAGTTGATCGTTTTCAATGACAAAACCAGTTCCCTCTTGTGTACAGTATCCATATCCCACCTGTTGGTAATAGCTTGGGGGACAACCATAGATACCAATAGGGGGATGGCATACTGTTGATAATAGCTTAAGGACAGCAATAAATACCAATAGAGAAATTGAATAATGTTGGTGGTAGCATGGGGTACAGCCATAAATGTCAACATGGAGATGAAATATTCCAGCTTTCCTAGTTTGGGCATACACAACCACATTCCACCAGTAGTTACACAACTATCCCAAGGCATGACCAATCAGAAAAGTCCACCTTTTAGTCAATGGCTAGAAGGTAGATAAAAAGAGGGTCCAGTGACATGAGGTTATGCATCAGGGAACCATCAAGAAGAGAAGGAACCACACAGCTGTGTAGAGAAAAGGACCGCTGGACGGTAGATATCTTTACCTTAGGATAATTGTGCACATATTTCTGTATATGTATGTTTAATTAGTTTTGTGTTTTATGTCAGGGTTATGTTTATGTATGTACATTGTATTGAATGCATGCTAAGTTGTAATACCTTATAAGGAGGCATAGAATTATTCACCGTGTGATCTAAACTTTTGGATGAAGTGATTAATAAATTTGTTAATTAGGAGCTGATTAATCCGGTTCTGAATCCTTATTATCCAGATATAGTTGGAGGTATACATGTGTTATCAAACATATGAATACAAACATCTATAACTGGGGCAACAACACACATCAAACAAGAGATCTTCTTATACAGGTGAATAAATTAGTGACGAACAGTGATTGGTGCATCTGTGCACGTGATTAAGGTTTGACAAGCAAACAAAAGTAAGATGTAAAAACATTACATGTGACTACAAAGTACAAAGTTTTATGTACATGTGTTCCAGTGTAGTGAAAAAAGCTTGAGCCAGGCGGCGAAGCAATCATAAAAATTAGTCCATCTAAGTCCGTTAATCATATAAATCATTGCATCGGTAACGGCTCACCACCGATTGAGACAGAGCTTGAACCAGGCAGTTGTGCGCATGTCAGCGCTATATAAAATGCTGTTAACGCCCATCATACATGGGTCTCTAGTGGAGATTGTGAGTAGTAGTAGTAGTGGTAGAACTTAGGTACTTCAGACAGCCTTCTGCTTGGTGACATCACCCCGAATCTCCACACAATCCGGTACCGCCGCCCCAGTGCAGATGGCTGATTATTCCCCTGTCCGTCACTACACGCATATAGTGTGAACAGTCCCCACAGTTTAATGAAAGAACAATCATACCGGTACTTGGGACGATTATAGGAGAATTGCATCACCCCAGATCCTGTATTCGGTCCGGTACCGCATCCTCCTTTCGTCCTGTGGCCCCTCCGGGCCCCTTCCCGTGGATCGCTCTTTAAAAGCAGTGGTGTGGAAACCGCTGTGGATAATGACTGTATAGTTTCCATAATCTCCAAATTATAGGATATCTTACTGACTGCCTTGGTTCCTCTTTGCTACGGTGGGTGGTGAGTCTGTCCGTTGCAATCCAATAATCATGATGTATTTTATCTGTAATACAAAGTATCAATTAATATACAGAAGATCTAGTGTATACAGTTTTCACATAAGGAAATGCAGTACATGGAGATCAAGAGTACAGAGATATCGACTCTACCTAGTCATATGACGTGAGGTTTTGTACTCTACATTGAGTCCAGCCGGGCTCAATGCATTAGTTTTAAAAATCCATTGTAATTCTCGTCCATGTAGTGCTAGCTGTCTATCGCCTCCCCTGACTGGTATGTGTACCTTGTCCACCACCATACACTTAAGGTCACTTTCTTGGTGTCCAGTCTCAGCAAAATGCTTGGACACTGGGAGGTCCATTCTTTGTTTTCTAATGCTGTACCTGTGTTGGGTGAATCTGACCCTAAATTCACCCGTGGTTTCTCCCACATATATCTTGTTACATGGGCACCATAAGATGTAAATGACATAATCAGATTTACAAGAGAGGTAATGTTTGATTTTAAATTCTTTCCTGGTTACAGGGTGTATGAAATTGGAGCCTTTCACCATATACCTGCAGGTTACGCACCCCAGGCAAGGGAAGCATCCCACTCTCCGTGTCCCCAGGTAAGTTTGTGTGTCTGTTTTTCTCTGTGTTACGTCAGTTGTCACAAGTTAAATTAACTCCCCGTCTATATGACAGTAGAGGGGGAGTTTGAAACTCCGGAATGTCTAGAAAGCTCTGTTTAATGATGGACCAGTGTTTGATTATTATTTGTCCTATCTTTGGAGAGAGATGAGTGTAAGTGGAGACAAATGGCATACGTGTGGGTTTCTCTACCCTGTTTCTTCCACTCAATAAACTGTCTCGATCCATGGCTTTAACACACATTTTGCAGTCATTCAATAATTGTCTGGGATAACCCCTTTCTCTGAACTGTCTGTACATCTGATTCAATGTTCTATCTAAATTTTCTATGTTCTCTACAATTCTTCTAGCTCTAATCATTTGACTTTTGTGGAGAGATCTAATCATTCTCCCTGGGTGACAGCTGTTGTAGAAAAGGACATTGTTACAGTCAGTTGTTTTAACAAATAAATTAGATGTAAGCTTGTTGTCATTCAGTGTGATTTGTACGTCCAGAAAATTCATTTTGTACTCGTCTCTTGTGTATGTAAATTTGATGGTTTCATCAATTTCATTGAGGACAGATGTGAAGTCATCTAGTCCCCTATGGTCACCTGTCCAGATGACAAATATGTCATCTATGTAGCGCCACCAGACCAGCACATGCTGGAACTGGTGGGCTACATAGATTTATTCTTCCTCGAGAGATGTCATCACCAGGTTAGCGAACGTGGGGGCTACATTAGCCCCCATCGCTACACCACGTTTCTGGAGGTAAATTCTGCCATCAAAACAAAAATAGTTATTAGTAAGACTTAGCTTTAACAATCTCATAATGAAATCTTGTTCCTTAGTCTTCAGTTTTAGATTCGTCAGTGCTTTCTCGATAATTCGTAACCCCATGTCTATTCTGATGGAAGTGTATAAGCTTACCACATCAAATGTTACCAACAATGCTCCATTCGGTACATATAGATCTTTGATGTAATTTAAAAATTGAGTAGAGTCCCTTAAATAAGACTTTGAACCCTCTACCAAAGGTCTCAAAATCCTGTCAAGATAGATCGATATGTGACTTAATATGGAATCCCTTCCGGAGACAATTGGCCTCTCCGGAGGGTTCTCCATATGTTTGTGAATCTTGGGCAAAAGATATAACATTGGCAATTTGGGGTGTGGAACTGTTAAGTATTCGTATGTTTGTTCATCAATGATATCTTGTGCTAAAGCTTCTTGTAACACCACATCTATAGCCGCAGCAATTTTAAATCTGGGGTCCCCAGGTAACTCAGTGTACACATCTGTGTCCTGTAATTGGCGTTGTGCTTCTTGTATGTAGCAATCTCTGTCCATTACCACAATTGCACCGCCTTTATCGGCCGGTTTGATGATGACATTGTGATCTTGGACAAGAGATTTGATAGCTTCTATATTTGACCTGGTCATGTTAGGGAGTATAACCTCTCCAATTTCTGTGGTCATTTGTAACACTTTGACATCTCTCTTCACTAGATCACAAAAAGTCAGAATACTAGCTGGAGTGTCAGGTGGAACTAATTCACTTTCAGTGCGTAAGTTAAGTTTTTTTATACTCAAAGCTTTAACCATAGTTACATTATCAGTTATTACAGTGTTATTTTTAAACCAAGTTTTCAGTGACAGTTTGCGAGTAAATTGTGTGATGTCTAAGTCAAGTCCAAACCAATCAACTGGCTGGCTTGGACAAAAACTTAGCCCTTTACTTAGAGTCTCTATTTGTGATGTGGTCAATTTGATTTTAGAAATATTAACCACACTCACTTGTCTCGCGGTTTGTTGTTGGTCCTGGATGAAGTCGTCCGGCTCCCTTTCCGTGTCTTTTTTGCGTGATCTGTGTCTCCTCCTACCTCCTCGTCTTGTTTTTTTTGCAGGGGTAGTAGTTTTTTCAAAAAAAAACGTCACTTTCTCCTTCTTGTCTTTGTATCTGTCCAGACTTGACGTTTTCTTTCTTTTTAGTTTTTTCTGATTATATCCATTATCTTCTCCTGTGTTCCATGTATAAATTTTGCCGTCCATGTAGTCTTGCATGTCCCGAAACCACTTATGTTTTTTATGTTCCTGGAGCTCTTTTTTATGTTTGTCTAGAAAGGCAAGTTGTTGAAAAACCAGGCAGTTGTGCGCATGTCAGCGCTATATAAAATGCTGTTAACGCCCATCATACATGGGTCTCTAGTGGAGATTGTGAGTAGTAGTAGTAGTGGTAGAACTTAGGTACTTCAGACAGCCTTCAGCCTTCCGAATCTCCACACAATCCGGTACCGCCGCCCCAGTGCAGATGGCTGATTATTCCCCTGTCCGTCACTACACGCATATAGTGTGAACAGTCCCCACAGCTTAATGAAAGAACAATCATACCGGTACTTGGGACGATTATAGGAGAATTGCATCACCCCAGATCCTGTATTCGGTCCGGTACCGCATCCTCCTTTCGTCCTGTGGCCCCTCCGGGCCCCTTCCCGTAGATCACTCTTTAAAAACAGTGGTGTGGAAAGCCCTGTGGATGGTGACTGTATAGTTTCCATAATCTCCAAATTATAGGATATCTTACTGACTGCCTTGGTTCCTCTTTGCTACGGTGGGTGGTGAGTCTGTCCGTTGCAATCCAATAATTATGATGTATTTTATTTGTCTCGCGTTTTTCTTGTTGGTCCTGGATGAAGTCGTCCGGCTCCCTTTCCGTGTCTTTTTTGCGTGATCTGTGTCTCCTCCTACCTCCTCGTCTTGTTTTTTTGCAGGGGTATAAGTTTTTTCTAAAAAAAACTTCACTTTCTCCGCGAGAAAGATGTGGTGTTGCAAGAAGCTTTAGCACAAGACATCATTGATGAAAAAACATACGAGTACTTAACAGTTCCACACCCCAAATTGCCAATGTTATATCTTTTGCCCAAGATTCACAAACATATGGAGAACCCTCCGGGGAGGCCAATTGTCTCCGGAAGGGATTCCATATTAAGTCACATATCGATCTATCTTGACAGGATTTTGAGACCTTTGGTAGAGGGTTCAAAGTCTTATTTAAGGGACTCTACTCAATTTTTAAATTACATCAAAGATCTATATGTACCGAATGGAGCATTGTTGGTAACATTTGATGTGGTAAGCTTATACACTTCCATCAGAATAGACATGGGGTTACGAATTATCGAGAAAGCACTGACGAATCTAAAACTGACGACTAATGACCAAGATTTCATTATGAGATTGTTAAAGCTAAGTCTTACTAATAACTATTTTTGTTTTGATGGCAGAATTTACCTCCAGAAACGTGGTGTAGCGATGGGGGCTAATGTAGCCCCCACGTTCGCTAACCTGGTGATGACATCTCTCGAGGAAGAATAAATCTATGTAGCCCACCAGTTCCAGCATGTGCTGGTCTGGTGGCGCTACATAGATGACATATTTGTCATCTGGACAGGTGACCATAGGGGACTAGATGACTTCACATCTGTCCTCAATGAAATTGATGAAACCATCAAATTTACATACACAAGAGACGAGTACAAAATGAATTTTCTGGACGTACAAATCACACTGAATGACAACAAGCTTACATCTAATTTATTTGTTAAAACAACTGACTGTAACAATGTCCTTTTCTACAACAGCTGTCACCCAGGGAGAATGATTAGATCTCTCCACAAAAGTCAAATGATTAGAGCTAGAAGAATTGTAGAGAACATAGAAAATTTAGATAGAACATTGAATCAGATGTACAGACAGTTCAGAGAAAGGGGTTATCCCAGACAATTATTGAATGACTGCAAAATGTGTGTTAAAGCCATGGATCGAGACAGTTTATTGAGTGGAAGAAACAGGGTAGAGAAACCCACACGTATGCCATTTGTCTCCACTTACACTCATCTCTCTCCAAAGATAGGACAAATAATAATCAAACACTGGTCCATCATTAAACAGAGCTTTCCAGACATTCCGGAGTTTCAAACTCCCCCTCTACTGTCATATAGACGGGGAGTTAATTTAACTTGTGACAACTGACGTAACACAGAGAAAAACAGACACACAAACTTACCTGGGGACACGGAGAGTGGGATGCTTCCCTTGCCTGGGGTGCGTAACCTGCAGGTATATGGTGAAAGGCTCCAATTTCATACACCCTGTAACCAGGAAAGAATTTAAAATCAAACATTACCTCTCTTGTAAATCTGATTATGTCATTTACATCTTATGGTGCCCATGTAACAAGATATATGTGGGAGAAACCACGGGTGAATTTAGGGTCAGATTCACCCAACACAGGTACAGCATTAGAAAACAAAGAATGGACCTCCCAGTGTCCAAGCATTTTGCTGAGACTGGACACCAAGAAAGTGACCTTAAGTGTATGGTGGTGGACAAGGTACACATACCAGTCAGGGGAGGCGATAGACAGCTAGCACTACATGGACGAGAATTACAATGGATTTTTAAAACTAATGCATTGAGCCCGGCTGGACTCAATGTAGAGTACAAAACCTCACGTCATGTGACTAGGTAGAGTCGATATCTCTGTACTCTTGATCTCCACGTACTGCATTTCCTTATGTGAAAACTGTATACACTAGATCTTCTGTATATTAATTGATACTTTGTATTACAGATAAAATACATCATGATTATTGGATTGCAACGGACAGACTCACCACCCACCGTAGCAAAGAGGAACCAAGGCAGTCAGTAAGATATCCTATAATTTGGAGATTATGGAAACTATACAGTCACCATCCACAGGGGTTTCCACACCACTGCTTTTAAAGAGCGATCCACGGGAAGGGGCCCGGAGGGGCCACAGGACGAAAGGAGGATGCGGTACCGGACCGAATACAGGATCTGGGGTGATGCAATTCTCCTATAATCGTCCCAAGTACCGGTATGATTGTTCTTTCATTAAGCTGTGGGGACTGTTCACACTATATGCGTGTAGTGACGGACAGGGGAATAATCAGCCATCTGCACTGGGGCGGCGGTACCGGATTGTGTGGAGATTCGGGGTGATGCCGCCAAGCAGAAGGCTGTCTGAAGTACCTAAGTTCTACCAATACTACTACTACTCACAATCTCCACTAGAGACCCATGTATGATGGGTGTTAACAGCATTTTATATAGCGCTGACATGCGCACAACTGCCTGGTTCAAGCTCTGTCTCAATCGGTGGTGAGCCGTTACCGATGCAATGATTTATATGATTAACGGACTTAGATGGACTAATTTTTATGATTGCTTCGCCGCCTGGCTCAAGCTTTTTTCACTACACTGGAACACATGTACATAAAACTTTGTACTTTGTAGTCACATGTAATGTTTTTACATCTTACTTTTGTTTGCTTGTCAAACCTTAATCACGTGCACAGATGCACCAATCACTGTTCGTCACTAATTTATTCACCTGTATAAGAAGATCTCTAGTTTGATGTGTGTCACGCTTGAAAAAGACGACGGAGGTCGTTGAAACGTCGCTTCTGGCATTGTTGTGCTGTATCACTATGCAATAAATCACGTTTTGCTTTTGCCGAATTTGGAGTGCTGTGGGAATTTCTATATCTATCTATCTCCTATCTATCTATCTATCTATCTCCTATCTATCTATCTATCTATCTATCTATCTATCTATCTATCTCCTATCTATCTATCTATCTATCTATCTATCTATCTATCTATCTATCTCCTATCTTTCTATCTATCTATCTATCTATCTATCTATCTATCTATCTATCTATCTATCTATCTATCTATCTATCCATCCATCCATCCATCCATCCATCTATCTATCTATCTATCTATCTATCTATCTATCTATCTATCTATCTATCTATCTATCTCCTATCTATCTATCTATCTATCTATCTCTCTATCTATCTCCTATCTTTCTATCTATCTATCTATCTATCTATCTATCTATCTCCTATCTATCTATCTATCTCCTATCTATCTATCTATCTATCTATCTATCTATCTATCTATCTATCTATCTATCTATCTCCTATCTATCTATCTATCTATCTATCTCTATCTATCTCCTATCTTTCTATCTATCTATCTATCTATCTATCTATCTATCTATCTATCTATCTATCTATCTATCCATCCATCCATCCATCCATCTATCTATCTATCTATCTATCTCCTATCTATCTATCTATCTATCTATCTATCTATCTATCTATCTATCTATCTCTCTATCTATCTCCTATCTTTCTATCTATCTATCTATCTATCTATCTATCTATCTATCTATCTCCTATCTATCTATCTATCTATCTCCTATCTATCTATCTCCTATCTATCTATCTCTCTATCTATCTCCTATCTTTCTATCTATCTATCTATCTATCTATCTATCTATCTATCTATCTATCTATCTATCCATCCATCTATCCACTTATGACGTCCCATTACCATAACTATTGGTGAAGCCATTTTATGTAATTGGATTATTGGTGAAGAGTTGTCAGTGTCGGGATATAACAATATATTGGTAAACCGCCTAGATCAATGACCTTAACATAATCCTAGGATATAGTGTAATACATTCGTCCTTCCATGTAGTTTCCTAAAAATCTGATTTCATTATAATTGGAGATGAGTGAAGCATCCGAAAATTAGTTTTGCAAGTGTTAAATTTTTTGTCAAATTCGTTAAGATTTGTGAATCTAATCCTAATGAATTTAGTTAAAACAGCCAAACTATACTAGCTACAGTACTGGGACTATGACAGAAGGATAAATTTGTTGATGTATGTTCTTGTATACAGTAAGTGTTAAAAATTGGACGATCACAATAAAAAAAAAAAAAAAAATCAGCCAGTCAATCATCCAATTTCCGCCATGGACAGCAGTGGACATTGGTGGAGCAGCGGCGGCGTAACATCAGTTTTCTCTCAGGAAAACAGTGAATATTGGCAAATGAGCGACATAGAGACATTTTTTTCCAAAGAAAGCAGTGGACCAGCGGCATCAAATTAAGTTTTCTCGTAGGACACTAAGACAGCAATGGTCATTGGTAGAAATAAGCTATAGAAAAACTACTCCATCAAGTAGGTATTCAATTGAATAGTACATTATTTGAGATACTAGATTTCGATCAAAATCACAGTAAAAATTTGAATCCCACCTTCACTGGCTGTTTTTTTTTTTTTTTTCAAACAATACCTATGCGGGCGGGTGGGGACAGTCAGGTATTAGGGAGACAGTGTGTAGCAGGGACAGTCAAGTAGTAGAGAGGGAGACAGTGTGTAGCAGGGACAGTCAGGTATTAGACAGGGAGACAGTGTGTAGCAGGGACAGTCAGGTATTAGACAGAGAGACAGTGTATAGCAGGGACAGTCAGGTATTAGGGAGACAGTGTGTAGCAGGGACAGTCAAGTATTAGAGAGGGAGACAGTGTGTAGCAGGGACAGTCAGGTATTAGGGAGACAGTGTGTAGCAGGGACAGTCAGGTGTTAGACAGGGAGACAGTTTGTAGCAGGGACAGTCAAGTATTAGAGAGGGAGACAGTGTGTACAGGGGTGATTCTAGCCTCTCTGCTGCCCGAGGCGAACTATAGAATGACGCCCCCCCCCCCCGTCAATCCGCCCACATTATAATCCACTACTGCCCCCCCCCCCCCACTGCTGTCCCCAATAAACATAATGTTTGGTCCCTTGCTGCACAGAGGATGTCAGGAGAGGAGGAGGCTGACTTTATAGGAGAGGTCCCAGCAGCACAGAGGATGTCACGAGAGGAGAGGGCTAATCCTATAGGAGAGGTCCCAGCAGCACAGAGGATGTCAGGAGATGAGGGTGCTAATCCTATAGGAGAGGTCCCAGCAGCACAGAGGATGTCAGGAGAGGAGGGTGCTAATCCTATAGGAGAAGTCCCAGCAGCACAGAGGATGTCACGAGAGGAGGGGGCTAATCCTATAGGAGAGGTCCCAGCAGCACAGAGGATGTCAGGAGATGAGGGTGCTAATCCTATAGGAGAGGTCCCAGCAGCACAGAGGATGTCAGGAGAGGAGGGTGCTAATCCTATAGGAGAAGTCCCAGCAGCACAGAGGATGTCAGGAGAGGAGGGTGCTGATCTTTTAGGAGATGGTCCCCCTCTTCCCCCCTTATAGATGGTCCCCCTCTTCCCCCCTTATAGATGGTCCCCCTCTTCCCCCCCTTATAGATGGTCCCCTCTCCCTTATAGATGGTCCCCCTCTCCCCCCCTTATAGATGGTCCCCCTCTCCCCCCTCCCTTATAGATGGTCCCCCTCTCCCCCCTCCCTTATAGATGGTCCCCCTCTTTCCCCTCCCTTATAGATGGTCCCCCTCTTCCCCCCTTATAGATGGTCCCCCTCTTCCCCCCCCCCTTATAGTTGGTCCCCCTCTTCCCTCTCTCCCCCCCTTATAGATGGTCCCCCTCTCCCCCCCCTTATAGATGTCCCTCTCTTCCCCCCCCTTATAGATGGTCCCCCTCTTCCCTCTCTCCCCCTCCCTTATAGATGGTCCCCTCTCCCTTATAGATGGTCCCCTCCCCCCCTTATACATGGTCCCCCTCTCCCCCCTCCCTTATAGATGCCCCCTTATAGATGGTCCCCCTCTTTCCCCCTCCCTTATAGATGGTCCCCCTCTCCCCCTTATACATGGTCCCCCTCTTCCCCCCCCTTATAGACGGTCCCCCTCCCGCCCCTCCCTTATAGATGGTCCCCCCTTATAGATGGTCCCCCTCTTTCCCCCCTCCCTTATAGATGGCCCCCCCTTATAGATGGTCCCCCTCTTTCCCCCCTCCCTTATAGATGGCCCCCCCTTATAGATGGTCCCCCTCTTTCCCCCCTCCCTTATAGATGGCCCCCCCCTATAGATGGTCCCCCTCTTCCCTCTCCCCCTCCCTTATAGATGGTCCCCCCCCTTATAGATCGTCCCCCTCTTTCCCCCCTCCCTTATAGATGGTCCCCCTCTCCCCCCCCTGCACAGCAGATAAAACAAAAACAAAAAACAGCACACAACTCACCTGCCCTCCGTTCCCCCGTCGAGCCTCTCTGGTCTGGTCCCGGCTGATGTGCGGCTGCCCGGGGTGTCCCGTCCTGTCCCCGGCAGCGCGCGCATCACAGAGCTCCCCGTGCGCCTGTGCCTGTGACTTCCGGCACACGGGGAGCTCTCTGATGCGCGCGCTGCCGGGGACAGGACGGGACACCCCGGGCAGCCGCACATCAGCCGGGGGACTAAGGCTGCATTCCCACGTTCCGTGATCCTGACGGATCACGGACGTGGAATGCATGTACTGGAGCCCCCCCGCCCCCGGGAAGTATCTGTAATGAGATGCTGTGAGCGGGGGAGACTGTATTCATAAGCGCCGCGCTGTAGTATCAGCACTGCGCGGCTGATTTAGTACAGCGCGGCGCTTATGAATACAGTCTCCCCCGCTCACAGCATCTCATTACAGATACTGCCCGGGGGCGGGGGGGCTCCAGTACATGGTACAGTCAGGGCCGTTTTAATACATTGGTGGGCCCAGTGCACAGCCCTCAAGAGTGGGCCCCTCCTTTCCCTTTCGGCACATTGTATAATGTAGTGAATTTGCCCCCACACTGTATCAAGAGCCCCAGTACATACAGTAGTTACCTTATAACACTATTTCCACCATTCAGTGATTACATATTACATAAAAACTGCACTAAACAAAACAGAAAGATATCACCATTGATACCATTACATAATACCGCCACACCATGACCCCTATCAGTACAAGCCTATAACAGAGTGAAGTTACATCCAGTGACTCACCGGGGGCGTCTTCTCTGATCAGAGTCTGTCACCTTTTCTTTTTCTCTCCATCCAGCCTGGGCCACCTTGAAGTCTTCTCCTGGCTGTGAATCTTCTCTCCAGAATCTGCCAGACAAATATTTTAGGCTCCAACACATACAGTAGTTAGGTCCCTTGTACCCCTATATAGTAGTTACACCCCTCTGTACCCCTACATAGTTACACCCCTCTGTACTCCTACATAGTTACACCCCTCTGTGCCTCCATAGTTTTAAGGTGTCCCTATAGTATATAGACCCTCATGTGCTCCTCCAGTTATATACAGCCCTCCTGTGCGCTCCCCCATTAGTATATAACCCCCCTGTGCACTCTCCCCAGTAGTATATAGCCCCCTGTGCTCACCCACAATAGTATATAGCCCCCCTGTGCTCTCCCCCAATAGTATATAGCCCCCCTATGCTCTCCCACAATAGTATATAGCCCCCCTGTGCTCTCCCACAATAGTATATAGCCCCCCTGTGCTCTCCCACAATAGTATATAGCCCCCTGTGCTCTCCCCCAATAGTATATAGCCCCCCTGTGCTCTCCCACAATAGTATATAGCCCCCCTGTGCTCTCCCCCAATAGTATATAGCCCCCCTGTGCTCCCCCTAAATAGTATATAGCCCCCCTGTGCTCTCCATAATATATAGCCCCCTGTGCTCTCCCCCATAGTATATAGACCCCTGTGCTCCCCAATAGTATATAGCTCCCCTGTGCTCCCCAATAGTATATAGCCCCTGTGCTCCCCAATAGTATATAGCTAACCTGTGCTCCCCAATAGTATATAACCCCCTGTGCTCCCCCATAGTATATAGCCCCCTGTGCTCCCCCATAGTATATAGCCCCCTGTGCTCCCCAGTAGTATATAGCCCCCTGTGCTCCCCATAGTATATAGCTCCCCTGTGCTCCCCCATAGTATATAGCTCCCCTGTGCTCCCCCATAGTATATAGCCCCCTGTGCTCCCCCAAAGTATATAGCTCCCCTGTGCTCCCCCATAGTATATAGCTCCCCTGTGCTCCCCAATAGTATATAGCTCCCCTGTGCTCCCCCATAGTGTATAGCCCCCTGTGCTCCCCCATAGTATATAGCTCCCCTGTGCTCCCCCATAGTATATAGCCCCCTGTGCTCCCCCATAGTATATAGCCCCCTGTGCTCCCCAATAGTATATAGCCCCCGTTCTCCCCCATAGTGTATAGCCCCCTGTGCTCCCCCATAGTATATAGCTCCCCTGTGCTCCCCCATAGTATATAGCCCCCTGTGCTCCCCCATAGTATATAGCCCCCTGTGCTCCCCCATAGTATATAGCCCCCTGTGCTCCCCAATAGTATATAGCCCCCGTTCTCCCCCATAGTATATAGCTCCCTGTGCTCCCCAATAGTATATAGCCCCCTGTGCTCCCCCATAGTATATAGCTCCCCTGTGCTCCCCCATAGTATATAGCCCCCTGTGCTTCCCCATAGTATATAGCCCCCCTGTGCTCCCCAATAGTATATAGCCCCCGTTCTCCCCCATAGTATATAGCCCCCCTGTGCTCCCCAATAGTATATAGCCCCCGTTCTCCCCCATAGTATATAGCCCCCTGTTCTCCCCCATAGTATATAGACCCCTGTGCTCCCCAGTAGTATATAGACCCTTGTGCTCCCCCATAGTATATAGCTTCCCTGTACTCCCCAGTAGTATATAGCTCCCCTGTGCTCCCCCACAGTATATAGCTCCCCTGTGCTCCCCAGTAGTATATAGCCCCCTGTGCTCCCCCATAGTATATAGCCCCCTGTGCCCCCCCATAGTATATAGCTCCCCTGTGCTCCCCCATAGTATATAGCCCCCTGTGCTCCCCCATAGTATATAGCCCCCTGTGCCCCCCCATAGTATATAGCCCCCTGTGCTCCCCAATAGTATATAGCTCCCCTGTGCTCCCCAGTAGTATATAGCCCCCTGTGCTCCCACATAGTATATAGCCCCCTGTGCCCCCCATAGTATATAGCTCCCCTGTGCTCCCCCATAGTATATAGCCCCCTGTGCCCCCCCATAGTATATAGCCCCCTGTGCTCCCCAATAGTATATAGCCCCCGTTCTCCCCCATAGTATATAGCTCCCCTGTGCTCCCCCATAGTATATAGCCCCCTGTGCTCCCCCATAGTATATAGCCCCCTGTGCCCCCCCATAGTATATAGTCCCCTGTGCTCCCCAATAGTATATAGCCCCCGTTCTCCCCCATAGTATATAGCCCCCTGTGCTCCCCAATAGTATATAGCCCCCGTTCTCCCCCATAGTATATAGCCCCCTGTTCTCCCCCATAGTATATAGCCCCCTGTGCCCCCCCATAGTATATAGCCCCCTGTGCCCCCCCTAAACCCCCCCCCCGTAGTATATAGCTCCCCCTCCCATATAACATTGAAAAAAACAAACACTGTTACTCACCTGGGTCCACGCGTTCCTCTTCTCTTCCCTCCTGTGGCCGCACGTCCTCCGGTCACAAGAGGCTGCACTCCCCTTACCCTCGCGCCGACGCTCCAGTGACGTCGGGCGCTAGAGGGAGAGTGCGGCCTCTTGTGACCGCAGGAAGTGCGGCCACAAGAGTGAGTGACTGACAGGGAGGGAGCCAATGGCTCTCTCTCTGTCAGTGTCGCTGCTGCTGCAGCGCTGAAGCGCCGCAGCAGCAGCGGGCGGGGGCAGCGGCGGACGGGGGGGCCCTGCAGGGGGCGCCATGGAGGGGTAAGTAGATTACCCATCCATGGCGCTCCCCCCTGACAGGCTGGTGGCCGGAGCCCTGTGCGACCGCACTGGTCGCACATAGCAACGGCCGGCCTGCTCGGGGGGGCCCCTTTAACCAGTGGGCCCGGTGCACGTGCACCATGTGCCCTCTGGTTAAAGCGGCCCTGTGTACAGTCAGTGGCGGATTATAATGTGGGCGGCCGCCCGAACCGCTCATATTATAATCTGCCACTGAATGCCGCCCCCATGAAGATAGCTGGTGGCGCCGCCTGAGGCAGACGATTCAGGTCGCCTCATCATTGCGGCGCCCCTGAGTGTGTAGCAGGGACAGTCAGGTATTAGGTGATATTAGGCAGGAGAGACCCACAAAAGCCCTTGCTAGAGCTAAAGTTTATTAAAGATATACTGATATTTAACTGGCTAGCATCACATCAGTGTGCTGGAGCTGGAGTGCAGCGTGAGGAGAAGGCTGCAGTGTATCTGTCTGTTTAGGGTATACGGCTGTATACCCCTTGTGTGCCAAGGCAAAAAATCTAAGTGTGGTGCTACTGTTCTGCTTGCTGTGCGCCACATTATAAAGTCAAATGCCTGTTGCCTGCTTAGGACATTCTTGCATTACATTAGTGATGGTATATGGCTGTATACGCCTTGTTTGCCAAGGCAAAAAATATCTAAGCGTTATATGTCCACTTTTCTGCCTATACTGTATAGGCTAGTGATATGGTGTATGACAGGGCCGGGCTAGTGATATGGTGTGTGACAGGGCCGCACTAGTGATATGGTGTGTGACAGGGTCGGGCTAGTGATATGGTGTATGACAGGGTCTGGCTAGTGATATGGTGTATGACAGGGCCGGGCTAGTGATATGGTGTATGACAGGGCCAGGCTAGTGATATGGTGTGTGACAGGGCCGGGCTAGTGATATGGTGAGTGACAGGGCCAGGCTAGTGATATGGTGTGTGACAGGGCCGGCTAGTGATATGGTGTGTGACAAGTCCGGGCTAGTGATATGGTGTGTGACACTGCCAGGCTAGTGATATGGTGTGTGACAGGGCCGGCTAGTAATATGGTGTGTGACAAGGCTGGGCTAGTGATATGGTGTGTGACACTGCCAGGCTAGTGATATGGTGTGTGACAGGGTCGGGCTAGTGATATGGTGTGTGACAGGGTCGGGCTAGTGATATGGTGTGTGACAGGGCCGGGCTAGTGATATGGTGAGTGACAGAGCTGGGCTAGTGATATGGTGTGTGACAGAGCCAGGCTAGTGATATGGTGTGTGACAAGGCCGGGCTAGTGATATGGTGTGTGACAAGTCCGGGCTAGTTATATGGTGTGTGACAGGGTCTGGCTAGTGATATGGTGTGTGACAAGTCCGGGCTAGTTATATGGTGTGTGACAGGGTCGGGCTAGTGATATGGTGTGTGACAGGGCCGCACTAGTGATATGGTGTGTGACAGGGCTGGGCTAGTGATATGGTGTGTGACAGGGCTGGGCTAGTTATATGGTGTGTGACTGGGCCGGGCTAGTGATATGGTGTGTGACACTGCCAGGCTAGTGATATGGTGTGTGACAGGGCTGGGCTAGTGATATGGTGTGTGACAGGGCCGGGCTAGTGATATGGTGTGTGACAAGTCCGGGCTAGTTATATGGTGTGTGACTGGGCCGGGCTAGTGATATGGTGTGTGACACTGCCAGGCTAGTGATATGGTGTGTGACAGGGCTGGGCTAGTGATATGGTGTGTGACACTGCCAGGCTAGTGATATGGTGTGTGACAGGGTCAGGCTAGTGATATGGTGTGTGACCGGGTCGGGCTAGTGATATGGTGTATGACAGAGCCAGGCTAGTGATATGGTGTGTGACAAGTCTGGGCTAGTGATATGGTGTATGACAGGGCTGGGCTAGTGATATGGTGTGTGACAGGGCCGGGCTAGTGATATGGTGAGTGACAGGGCCGGGCTAGTGATATGGTGTGTTACAGGGTCAGGCTAGTGATATGGTGTATGACAGGGCCGGGCTAGTGATATGGTGAGTGACAGGGTCTGGCTAGTGATATGGTGTATGACAGAGCCAGGCTAGTGATATGGTGAGTGACAGGGTCTGGCTAGTGATATGGTGTATGACAGAGCCAGGCTAGTGATATGGTGTGTGACAGGGCCGGGCTAGTGATATGGTGTGTGACAGGGCCGGACTAGTGATATGGTGTGTGACAGGGCTGGGCTAGTGATATGGTGTGTGACAGGGCCGGACTAGTGATATGGTGTGTGACAGGGCTGGGCTAGTGATATGGTGTGTGACAGGGCCGGGCTAGTGATATGGTGAGTGACAGGGTCTGGCTAGTGATATGGTGTGTGACAGGGCCGGACTAGTGATATGGTGAGTGACAGAGCCAGGCTAGTGATATGGTGTGTGACAGGGCCGGGCTAGTGATATGGTGTGTGACAGGGCCGGACTAGTGATATGGTGTGTGACAGGGCTGGGCTAGTGATATGGTGTGTGACAGGGCTGGGCTAGTGATATGGTGTGTGACAGGGCTGGGCTAGTGATATGGTGTGTGACAAGTCCGGACTAACTATATGGTGTGTTACAGGGCCGGGTTAGTGATATGGTGTGTGACAGGGCCGGGCTAAAGGGGAATTCACATGCAGGCAGATTACATGCAGAAATTTCAATGGAAAGGAAAAGGTTTTATAAAGACACGGTTTAGTACCAAGCTACAAAATGTCGGCCGGGCATGGTACGTGTGTGAGTTCGCAAAGCACCAGAGGCGCTAACAGGTCTGCTGCATAGTGTGCAGCACCTAAAAGGGGATGGACTTGAGTTTATTGTTTGCCAATTTGCTAATTGTTTCTGTCTTTTTCAGGTCATTTCTGCTTGGACTGAATTCAAAATTTTGCATCTTGCCAGAAGATTTCAGAAGGCCACAACAACACAAGGAGGATCCGTCTCCGAGCTGTCTGTAAGGGTTACAGAAATCCTGACAGAACCATGGTCAGCAATCTTGGGTGGGGGTAGCAGGTAGCCCTTCCCTGGGTGCCAATTGTTTTTGTTTCTCTTTTTCAGGTCATTCATGGTTGGGAGGAAGGAGGTTCAGAGTGAGGTTCCTACAGTCCAGGCTCTTGGCTACTGTCGAGACTAGACTGTGTGGATGACCTGGGTGGTGGACAAGTGCCTGGAAAGGTTATCGTCTATCCATTTTACCTTCTGTTCCCGCTGCTCGGGCCACAACACCAGTGTTCCCCCTGCTTTATTGTCCGATATAGCCAGGGACCCTGGATGAGTGCAAAAAGGCCCATGGTACCCTTAAATAGTTACATAGTTTGTACGGTTGAAAAAAGACGCATGTCCATCAAGTTCAACCAAGGAGGGGATGGATACAGGGAAGGGGGAGGGGTGATAGGTTCTATACATATGCATTTATATTATTTTGGTCTAAGAACTTGTCTAGTTTTGAAGCCCTCTACTGTTTTTGCTGTGACCAGATCCTGTGGTAGACTGTTCCACAGATTGACTGTTCTCATTGTAAAGAAGGCTTGTCGCCTCCGGAGATTGAACCTTTTTTTCTCCAGGCGGAGGCAGCGCCCCTTTGTCTCTCCAGGCGGAAGCAGTGCCCTCTTGTCTCTCCAGGCGGAGGCAGCGCCCCCTTGTCTCTCCAGGCGGAGGCAGTGCCCTCTTGTCTCTCCAGGCGGAGGCAGTGCCCCCTTGTCTCTCCAGGCGGAGGCAGTGCCCTCTTGTCCTTTGAGGGGGTTTTACCTGGAACATCTTTTCCCCATATTTCTTGTAGGGGCCATTTATATATGTAAATAAGTTAATCATATCTCCCCTTAAACGTCTCTTCTCCAGACTAAACAAATGTAATTTTTTTAATCTCTCCTCATAACTAAGATGCTCTATTCCCCTTATTAGTTTAGTTGCCCGTCTTTGTACCCTCTCCAGGTCTAGAACGTCCTTTTTATGAATTGGGTTCCAAAACTGGACAGCATACTCCAGATGGGGCCGCACCAAAGCTTTATAAAGCGGTAATATTATATCCCTGTCCCGTGAGTCCATGCCTGTTTTAATGCATGACAATATCCTGCTGGCCTTAGAAGCAGCTGACTGACATTGTTTGCTGTTCTGTAGTCTATTATCTACAAATACACCCATATCCTAAACTAAACTTTTCAAACCCATAGACCTTAACTTACCCATTAATCCGCCCTGCCTTCATGACAACATGTGCACAGAGTTTGTATGTATCCTCCATCTTTGCATGGGGGCAGGGCTAGAAGGGGCATGGTTAGAAGGGGGCCCACAATTTCTGAACATCTTGGGGCCCATGGTACCCTTAATCCGCCCCTGTTGCTAATTGTTTCTTTTTATGTCTTTTTGAGGTCACTCGTGCTTGGACTGTTTTTAGAGCCCCTACTCAATTTGGAAAGGCACAGTGCACAAACCACCCTCAATTTGTTGTTTGTGCACACGTTAAAATATCTCCAGACCAAGGAAGAACAAGCGCTCGATGAGGGAGCTTTGTGCATGGGGTCTGCTACGGGGAAGAGCTGCGGTCCTGCTGGCTCTAGCCTGCCCTTTCCCTATGGACTGCCCTCTGTCTCTGGACACCCCACTGCCTCTTCCTGCCTTTTGTGGTGCTACGCATGCCTCAACATTTTCAGTTTTAACCACTAGACATGACACTGGGCCAGGTAGGGTCACTGACTTCGTCACAAGACAATTTTAAAGAGAACGTGTCTGACCACAAAACACACACAGGGGTGGGTGCTGTTTGATTTCCCCCTTACCTATGCCATTTACGGTTGTCATAGGCAACATGATTTAAAGGGGTGCATGAAAATGTTTCTTTTGCTTAAAATTTGGCTTTATGTCCATGCTAAGGTAGTGGTGTTTTTTTTTCAACTTTTCATAGAGATTATATAGTGTTTAGAGTTTATTGTTGAGAGGCTGTGATAGTGACATAATGATGCAACTTTGGCGTGTAAGATGCACCCAGGTATGCTTCCCCTGCTGTCCAGGTTGCATTCCAGAGGTGTTGGCATCATTTCCTGAGATGTCATTGTGGACTTGGTGACTAGAGATGAGTGAACCGGTTTGCCCGGTATGGGATCCAGTTCGGATTTTCCCAAAAATCCGAGTCTGATCGGATTCGTATTTGTGGAAATCCGCTCCGATTTTTTCTTTCTTCCTTGCCTTCTAAAATGGCAGCCGCCATTCTAGAAAGCAGGAAGTTTTCCGGGCGGGAAAAGTGCTTTCCCATGATGCCCGGAACACATCCAATCAGCAGGGATCTTAAACTAGCCCCTGTGTGACGTCGGTATTGTTTTAAGAGGAGCGGTGACCGCACCACGCAGTGTGTTGAGAGAGAGAGAGAGAGAGGAAGCAAGCTGCTGTTGTGTACTACAGACTACTGAGAAGATATTGTGGGAAAGGAAAGATTAGGAAAGCGGAGAGGAGAAACATCTAGTGATTGAGAGAGAAATATAGAGAGGGCGAAAGATAAATAGATTAGGCATTGGACAAAAAAGGGTGCACGGAACAAAAACGTGCTGTACAGATATTCAAGTCCTATACTTCTGATAGTGTGTATATCACATCCGTCTTATCCTTAGAGACAAAAATACCTTGTTCAGGTGTATAGCATTGTATCTTTAAAAAAGTGCTATATACCCAATTTCTATACTTGGATCCTTCTGATTGAAAGTGTGTATATCACATCCATCTTATACTGAGAGACTAAAATACCTGGTTCAGGTGTATAGCATTGTATCTTAAAAAAGTGATTATATATATATATATATATATATATATATATATATATATATATATATATATATATATACCCAATTTCCATACTTGGACCCTTCTGACAACAAAAAAGTGCTATATACACAATTTCTATACTTGGACCCTTCTGATTGAAAGTGTGTATATCACATCTGTCTCATCCTAAGAGACAAAAATACCTGGTTCAGGTGTATAACATTGTATCTTAAAAAAAAAGTGATATATACATACATATATATATATATATATATATATATATATATACAAGTCCTATATATTACAGAAAATACTGTTCTCATCTACCAAGTGTAGAAATCAGAATTTGAATATAAAGTCATGGCACAGCGGCAGCAGGAAACCTCACAAAGCGTATCAGGCAGAGGGCAGGGCAGAGAGTCTGGCTCAAGGGGCAGAAGAGGAAGTAGAGCAGGAAAAGGGTCCAGTGGCAGGCCTGAGCTTCCTTTGTCACACCGGGGTCGTGTCCACACGTCTAATTCCACAGTCCTGGAGTGGCTGGCTCACACATCCACAAGGATGAGTAGTGAAACAGCCAGCCAGGTATCTGTGGGTACCTTGGACACGACCCTGACTTGGCACAGGCACGCAGCAATTCCCCCACGTCCTCCATCTGACATCCTCAGCAACATCCCGCTAACTTTTGACCCGCCGCCTGCAAGGGAACTGTTGACTTCTATGAGCAGCCAACAGCTCTTTGATGACGATGAGCACGTGGGGGAAGAGACAGGGGACAATCAAATGCAGGGCATAGCTGTGTCGGAGGCGATATAAGAGCAGGCCCATATTAGGCCTGGCAGGAGAGCAGTAGGCAGTAGACGAGAGAGGGCTGCACAGGAGCCTGATGAGGATGATAGCATCATTCTGGAACAGGATGATGCTACATTGGATGTTACATGGGATCCACGGCAGGATTTGGCTTATTTGACGGATTCGTCAACCGGGAATTCGTCCGCCAGCAGGCCCGCCACAACTAAAAAGCAGACAGGCAGCAGTAGTCAACTAACAAGTCGGAAGCGTGGCCGGGACAAGCAGATGACCACTGGGGAAACCTCCTCCACTGCAGGTCCTAGTATCGGCAGTGCCCGCCCATCCTCGCAGCCTGTCAGTACTAGACTGTACACCTCGCCTGTGTGGCAGTTTTTTTAAAAAGTGCCCGGAGAATACCTATGTGGTCATCTGTCGCCTGTGCGACAGGCGCATTAAAAGGGGCAAGAGTTGCCATCCTGGCATCAGCGCCATGGCTGCCCATATGAAGCGCCACCACCTTTCCGCCTGGGAAAAACGGGGTGATAGTGGGTCACAGCAGGCCCAGGCAGAGCCGCGGTCAACAGCAGCAGGAAGCAGCAGTAGTCAGGGGGGCTTTTTACATAGTCAGACCTCCTCTGTGATAGGGAGTGCGTCTTTACTCCCTTCTGGGGCTGCTGGCCCCTGTGTTGCTAGCAGTAGGCAGCCTGGCATCATGGAGTCCCTATACCAGAGGCAGACATATGCACCCAGCAATCCCGCAGCAGTCAAGTTGAATGCCCACCTGGCCAAGTTGCTGGTGCTCCAGGCTCTGCCGTTTAAAGTTGTCGACACTACTTTTTCCAACACAACTATCCCGGCCATGTATAGCTATGTTCGCGAAAAGGTTGCTGATTCGCTGAGCCATTCAGTGAGCAGACATGTACATTTAACCACAGACATCTAGAGCTGTAATTACGGGCAAGGGCAGTATATGTCCATTACTGCTCAGTGGGTAAATGTAATATGGCTGGCGGACCCAGGGAAGGGCGATGACACCACTCCGTTGTCACAGCAGGGTTCCTGTGTCGCGGTCCTCCTCCAGTAGGTCCAAAACCTCCTCAACCGCCAGTGTTCCTCCCTTGTACCACTTGGGTGTAGCACTCTTGGGGGTAAGCACACTTGGGGGTAAAAGGATACACACATCGGAAGAGCTGCACCACCTCCACGAGAAGGAAATCCTCTCGTGGATGACTGTACACCATCTTAACCCCTTAGCGACCCATGACGTATCTAATACGTCATGGCGCCGCGGGGGGTGTTCAGAGCGGGGTCCCGCCGGGACCCCGCTCTGAACGGCGCTGATCCCGGCTGACACGTGCAGCCGGGCAGTGCCTCTGTTAGCCGGCGCGGGTCCCGTTGCCGCGCCGGCTAATTAAGCACTTCAATGCAGCTGTCAAACCTGACAGCTGCATTGAAGGGCTTCAGACATCACATCCCTGGTGTCTAGTGGGTCAGATCTCCCCACCGCGATGCGATCGCGGGGGGGAGATCCATTCTTCTGCCCGTGCCGGGCCTCAGCGTCGGAATGACGCTGATCCCGGCTCGGCAATAGATTGCTGTGGCCTGCAGCAGGCCATAGCAATCTATGACCGATCTCATGGATCTTTGCTGTGGATATACACAGCATTGATCTCTATGAGAGATCATTGCTGTGTATATACAAGCCCCCCAGGGGGGCTTCTAGTCCATGTAAAAAAAAAAGTAAAAAAGTGTTTTTATTAATAAAAAATCCCCTCCCCTAATAAAAGTCCAAATCACCCCCCTTTTCCCATTTTATAAATATAAATTAATAAATAAATAAATAAATAAACATATTTAGTATCGCCGCGCGCGTAATCGCCCGAACTATTAATTAATCACATTCCTGATCTCGCACGGTAAACGGCGTAAGCGCAAAAAAATCCCAAAGTGCAAAATTTCGCATTTTTGGTCGCATCAAATCCAGAAAAAATGTAATAAAAAGCGATAAAAAAGTCGTATATGCGCAATCAAGGTACCGGTAGAAAGAACGCATCATGGCGCAAAAACTGACACCTCACACAGCCCCATAGACCAAAGGATAAAAGCGCTATAAGCCTGGGAATAGAGCGATTTTAAGTGACATATATTTGTTAACAATGGTTTGAATTTTTTACAGGCCATCAGATACAATATAAGTTATACATGTTATATATCATAGTAATCGTAACGACTTGAGGAACATGCATAACAAGTCAGTTTTACCCCAGGGCGAACGGCGTAAATGCAAAACTCCCCGAAATTAAAACAAATTCGTTTTTTTTTCTATTTGACAGCGCAAATGATTTTTTTCCGGTTTCACAACATATTTTATGGAAAAATTATGCCTGTAATTGCAAAGTACAATTGGTTTCGCAAAAAATAAGCACTCATATATGTCTCTAGGTGAAAAAATGCAAGCGCTATGGACTTTTAAACATAAAATGGAAAAAGCAAAAGCGCAAAAACGAAAATTGGCTTGGACCTTAAGGGGTTAAAGTTGGGACGGTGGTAAGTGACAATGGGAGCAACATTCTCTCCATGCTGCATCCAGGAGGTATGAGGCACGCCCCGTGTATGGCACATGTTTTAAACCTAATAGTTACACACTTTCTAAAGTCTTCATCCCATTTACAGACTGTGCTGTCAATGGTTTGAAAGCTGTTAACCACTGCTGTGCCTGCCCTTGCCCCAATGTTGGCTACTGCTGGACCTTTACTGACATCTAGGTTGACTACTGTTGTGCCTGCCCTTGCCTCAATGTTGGCTACTGCTGAGCCTTGACTGGCATCTAGGTTGACTACTGCTGTGCCTGCCCTTGCCTCATTGTTGGCTACTGTTGGGCCTTAACTGGCATCTAGGTTGACTACTGGTGTGCCTGCCCTTGCCTCAATGTTGGCTACTGCTGGACCTTAACTGGCATCTAGGTTGATTGTTGGTGTGCCTGCCCTTGCCTTCTTATTGGCTACTGCTGAGCCTTGACTGTCATCTAGGTTGACTACTGCTGTGCCTGCCGTTGCCTCAATGTTGGCTACTGCTGGGCTTTGACTAGCATCTAGGTTGACTACTGCTGTGCCTGCCCTTGCCTCATTGTTGTTCACTGCTGGGCCTTGAGTGGCATCTAGGTTGACTACTGGTGTGCCTGCCCTTGCCTCAATGTTGGCTACTGCTGGGCCTTAACTGGCATCTAGGTTTACTACTGCTGTGCCTGCCCTTGCCTCAATGTTGGCTACTGCTGGGCCTTGACTGGCATCTAGGTTGACTACTGTTGTGCCTGCCCTTGCCTCAATGTTGGCTACTGCTTATCCTTGACTGGCATCTAGGTTGACTACTGCTGTGCCTGACCTTTCCTCAATGTTGTTCACTGTTGGGCCTTGACTGGCATCTATGTTGACTACTGCTGCGCCTGCCCTTGCCTCAATGTTGGCTACTGCTGGGCCTTGACTGGCATCTAGGTTGACTACTGCTGTGCCTGCCCTTGCCTCCTTGTTTCCTACTGCTGGGCCTTGACTTGCATCTAGGTTGACTACTGATGTGCCTGCCCTTCCCTCCTTGTTGGTTACTGCTGGGCCTTGTCTGGCATCTAGGTTGACTACTGCTGTGCCTGCCCTTGCCTCAATGTTGTTCACTGCTGGGCCTTGACTGGCATCTAGGTTGACTACTGCTGTGCCTGCCCTTGCCTCAATGTTGGCTACTGCTGGGCCTTGACTGGCATCTAGGTTGACTACTGGTGTGCCTGCCCTTGCCTCAATGTTGGCTACTGCTGCTCCTGCCTGTCCTCCATGTTGGCTACTGCTGATCCTGCCTGGCCTCCATGTTGGCTCCTGCTGCTCCTGCCTGTCCTCCATGTTGGCTACAGTTGCTCCTGCCTGGCCTCCATGTTGGCTCCTGCTGCTCCTGCCTCCCCTCCATGTTGGCTACTGCTGATCCTGCCTGGCATCCATGTCGGCTACTGCTGATCCTGCCTGCCCTCCATGTTGACTACTGTTGCTCCTGCCTTGCCTCCATGTTGGCTACTGCTGCTCCCGCCTGGCCTCCATGTTGGCTATTGCTGCTTCTGCCTCTCTTTCCTGTTGGCTACTGCTGGACCTCCACTGGCCTCCAATGACTACTGCTGCTCCTTCACTGCATTTGTGACCTTTTTCCTGCATAGACCCTGTAATGGTGAATTTCCTGCATAGACCCTGTAATGGTGAATTTCCTGCATAGACCCTGTAATGGTGAATATTGAAGTCTAAAAAATTGACTTTGAGATATCGAAAAGATAATAATGTTACTGACATGTAAAGCCCTTAATTCAACCAAATACACTACCCCCGTATCATATAGATGCTTTAACCCCTTAAGGACAGAGCCAATTTCGATTTTTGCGTTTTCGTTTTTTTCTCCTTGTGCATAAAAGGCCATAGCACTTGCATTTTTCCACCTAGAAACCCACCTGAGCCCTTATTTTTTGCGTCACTAATTGTACTTTGCAATGACAGGATTTTTGCATAAAGTACACTGCGGAACCAGAAAAAAATTCAAAGTGTGGTGAAATTGAAAAAAAAAAACGCATTTTGTTTATTTGGGGGAAATGTGTTTTTACGCCATTCGCCCTGGGTTAAAACTGACTTGTTATATATGTTCCTCAAGTTGTTACGATTAAAACGATATATAACATGTATAACTTATATTGTATCTGATGGCCTGTAAAAAATTCAAACCATTGTCAACAAATATACGTCACTTAAAACCGCTCCATTCCCAGGCTTATAGCGCTTTTATCCTTTGGTCTATGGGGCTGTGTCAGGTGTCATTCTTTGCGCCATGATGTGTTCTTTCTATCGGTACCTTGATTGCGCATATATGACTTTTTGATCGCTTTTTATTACAATTTTTCTGGATTTGATGCGACAAAAAATGCACAATTTTGCACTTTGGGATTTTTTGGCGCTGACGCCGTTTACCGTACGAGATCAGGAACTTGATTAATTAATAGTTCGGGCAATTACGCACGCGGCGATAGCAAACATGTTTGTTTATTTATTTATTTACTTTTATTTATAACCTGGGAAAAGGGGGTGATTCAGACTTTTATTAGGGGAGGGGGCTTTTTATTCACAATAACACTTTTCTTATTTTTTTTACACATATACTAGAAGCCCCCCTGGGGTTAGGGTTATTCCCCCTGGGGTTAGGGTTATTCCCCCTGGGGGACTTCTAGTATATACACTCTGATCTCTCATTGAGATCTCTGCAGCATAGATATGCTGCAGAGATCCATGAGATCGGCACTCGTTTGCTTTCGGCTGCTGCAGCCGGAAACAAAGGAGTGCCGAGTTGGGGACGGCGCCATCTTGGAGCGGTCCCCGGCCGGCTTCAGAAATGGAGATCGCTCCTCCGGGATAACATCCCGGAGGAGCGATCTCCGCCACTAGACACCAGGGAAGTGCGGCGTCCGGTAATCGGATGCAGCTGTCATGTTTGACAGCTGCATCTGATTACTGTATTAGCGGGCACGGCGATCGGACTGTGCCCGCTAATACCTACGGTCCCGGGACCGCCGCGGTTCAGAGCGGGGTCGCCGCGCGGCCCCGCTCTGAACACCCTTACCGGCAATAGGGCGTACCTATACGCCCTTTGTCGTTAAGGGGTTAAACTATGAAATCCGAAGAAATCTGAAATTCGGTCAGACCGAACTTTCCGGAAAAATCCGAAAGTCCGATCGGACCGAACTTTTGAAAAGTTCGCTCATCTCTATTGGTTACCTCCAAGTGGTTTTGATTTCCAAGCATCGAGCATTTTTCTCCCATAGACTTTAATGGGATTCATTATTTGATCGAATAGTCGAGTATTGGGTTCTTTACTTAGCTCTTCTCTATGGACATCATTGGATGGCGATGAATGATCAGCAGCGTAAAATGACACTTTTTCACAGGACAGCAGTAGCCAGCAGCACTATGACTCTCCTTGACCCAGAAGAACTTAGAAAAGTAGGGAAAAGTGTGCTTAAAAATCTTGTTGAATATGGGCCTGCATATCAAGATCGGGTTACAGATTGGGCAAAGTGCAAGCACAACCCATGTGTGCATCTCTTGAGGTGTTTAAGCTGTCCCCAGCTTAAATTAACAGGTAAGGGGCATACCTCTGATGGGGTATGGGAGTGTCCCTTCCACCTTTGCTTTGGTTACTCCCATGTGCTTCACTTGTGTATCTAACCGCAAGCACTAAAGTAGACAGTCGAACTGCTGTAATTACCCTCTGCAATGATTTTATTGAGTGAGGCCTAGATGACGTGAAGCAGAGGGATGAGGTCATTCACACCGTAGTAGTTGCGGCCAACCAACAGATTGGCTTCCTCGAACAGTACCAGCAATCGGCAAAATCACGCATCATCTGCCAGTCTATGACCTGTAAATTGCAGTTTTGCGAGAAGGTGCCACAATGCATGACGAGGAAGTCAGAGACCGCCAATCTCTGTTGATAGTGGCGATCCAACATGTGTAGGAATGAGTTCCACTGTGTAGGCTCATCGCAGACCAGCCAATGTTTTTGCAGTCCGAGTTGGCATTGGATCTTGCGGAGGGCGTTGTGTGTCACTTACTAGTGGCTAAAGTGGGTACATAGTTTCTTTGCCATCTTCAGCAGATCTTTATGTTGTGGGAAGGAACGGACAAACCTATGCATGTGGGCCATTCACTTTACGTGCTTAAGCCCTTCCTGTTGCATTGCCGACATGATGTTATGCCTGTTGTCCGCCACTACGGTGGCCACCTGCAATTTACTAGGAGTCAGCCACCTTGCTATGTCATCCTCCCTGGCACGAAGAAGTTCGCTGCCAGTGTGGCTCTTTTCACTCAGACTGGGCAGAAGCAGCACAGCCATGCAGTGATGGGCTTGGCAACATTGATATACCACAGTGAAAAGTATCTCAGGAGCTGGATGAACGGATGAGGTGGTGGAGACAGAGGAAAAGGTCTTGGGGTGATGTCCACGCTGGATTCTCAGAGGAGATAATTGTGTGACCTCCGTTGGTCTGTGTTTCCGCTACTGCTCTCCCAGAAGGATATTTATCCAGTCGACATTTATTGCCCCTGGCATATCTGGAACTCAATACGTCTGCACTTAGGGGCACCCGATGAGAGACAGACATCCGCAAAGAGTCCCCAACCATCTTCTGCAGGTACCTGTGCACAGACGGAATGGCTAAATGGAAGGCAAGAGAACCGTGCCCGCTCTCCTCCCTTGCATCTAGCTGAAGATGCAAGACCCCACGTGTGGGGGGCGGCGCTGCAGCTGCTTCAGCCCCTGGGGGGGGGGTTTACCGCTGCATAGTCCTGCTTCCCTCTGTCCCAGCCAGAGCACGCATTCCTGCCTCTTAGGGCACGAACGCGACAGCTGTCATTGATTTAAAGGGACAGTGTGTTCCTAATTGGTTGAGTGAACCAATCACCTGCCCTATAAATAAAGCCCCTATCCTGACATTCCCTGTTGAAAACTCTGCATGCTTCCCTTAGTGCGTGGTCCCAGCTCTCCGTTGTTCTGAACATGGTTCCTGCCCGTGGTTCCTGCCTGTGCTTCCCGCCGTGTTCCTGCTACCTGTGCTTCCAGCCATGAGTTCTGCTGCATCCTGCTTTCAGCCTACGTGTCTCCAGCTGCATCTCCCCTGCCGCCGTTAGTAAACCTAGCCGGGAGAAGTGACCGGGGGGGCCATCTGCCACAGCAAGTCCATGCCGACTTGAAGACCAGCCGCCCCTTAGACTCCACTCCCTGGTGTGGCTATGCCACTGGTGGTGGTGGTACAGCGGATCCACAAATCCAGTTGTTACAGTCTTGATGGGAGGAATACAGATTCATCCCCTGAATATGACCTCGAGGATGACATATGTGGATCAATGTTCCATGTGAGGTCTGCCACATCATCCTCTTACTCTGGGACAAAGGTCTCATCTCCCGAGCTGTAACCCTCCATAGCCCCATGGTAAAGGACTGGACTTTGCTTTCAATCTGCCCCTCCTTGGCTGTCCTCAGTCTTTTGTGGCCTCTGAACTCCTGCAGTCTCTACGTTGGTTTCCAATTCCTGGCTCTCTGGATGTTCCTTCATGAGAGCTTCTGAGTAGAGTGGCTGAGACTCTTGGGGTAGTGCCAGACTCACCAGGAGCTCTCAATCTGAATGCTGTGGCAAGCGGTACTGTCCCTGAAACAGCACTGGAGAAAGGCAGCAGAAACATTCTAACCTTGCCACGGAATGGTGGTGGCACTATCCCAGGACGACCCTTTAGTTGACTGCTGTCTTTGATTGGCCACTTCCTGCCGTTGAGCTTGAGATTTGAAGGATCCAGTCCACAATCCCAGCCTAGCTGGTGTTCACCTGCCCACTGGCTGTAACAGATAGCTGAAACCTTCCTCCAATTCAGCTGTAATCAACAGTCCTATGACTCTGTCTTCCATCGGCACCCCCCTGTGTCCCACTTTGGCCGCTTATACTGCCTAGACCCTGGAAAGAGCCCGGTTTCCTTGGGCACTTAGACATATTGCTTTAAATTTAATAAAACAAATAAATAAAACTAATTGGTTTAACACAGTAGAAGTAGATTGCGGGCATGGATTAAATAAAGCGCAAACTCAGTTCTGTAATAAAAAAAAAAATTTGTATAACACAGTAGGAGTTAAGTGAGAGCACTGATTTTGTCTGATTGATTGATTGATTGATTGATTGAGTTCAGTTATGAAACAGATCCCAATAAATTGTTAAAACTTTATAGCACTTTACAGGCGTTTACAGGGCCCAGTGAGTGAATAATAAGAATACTCTGTAAACTGGAAACTAGGTTGGCAGCTACAACAATCCCCCACAATCAGCCCTCCTATCCTCTCCACTCCTGTCCTCTCCTCTCTGTCCCTTTATCAATCTGTTAGTCTCTCCTCTCCTCTCTGTCCTTATATCGCTCTGTCAGTCTCTCCTCTCTGCCCCTATATTGATCTGTTAGTCTCTCCTCTCCTCTCTGTCCCTATATCGCTCTTAGTCTCTCCTCTCCTCTTTGTCCCTATATCGCTCTGTTAGTCTCTCCTCTCTATCCCTATATCAGTCTGTTAGTCTCCCCTCTCTGTCCCTATATCGCTCTGTTAGTCTCTAGAGATGAGCGAGCATACTCGTCTGAGCTAGGTACTAGTTTGAGTATTAGGGTAGTCAATGGTGCTCGTTACTCGGACGAGCATCTTGCTACACTCGAGACAATGGCATCTTCCTCTTCCTGCGTGTTTGTCGGCTTTTTTCAGCCAATCATCATGCAGAAGAGTCTTTGGGAGCTTGTAGAATCACGTGGGAACCATACATGTCGATAGCAGCGATTGGCTGGCCAGATCAGATGACCTGGGCACACAGTATAAGAATCTGCGCTCGCCTCACATGCATGCTGGATGAGAATAGAGAGAGAGAGCTGCTGATTGAAAAGGAGAGTGTTAGGGAGGGAATTAGCATTCCTGTAGGCAGGGATACTAGAGAAAGAACCCAACAGCCCTTGTAAGGGCTTAAAATTAATTTTTTTTTTTTTGAGTACTCCAGACTGCTGGCTGGGACTTGCAGTGCAGCTGCCACGATCTTAGCTGAACACTGTGGTGATCGACTGCTGCCAGAAACAGTGTTAGGAAGGGAATTAGCGTTCCCACAGTCAGGGATACTAGACAAAGAACACAACAGCCCTTGTGGGGGCTTAAAATTTTTATTTTGTTTAGAATACTCCAGGCTGCTGGCTGTGACTTGCAGTGCAGCTACCACAATCTTATCTGAACATTGTGGTGATCGACTGCTGGCAGAAAGGGGACAGCAGGTGGTGCATACAGACCCCAAAGAAGTCCTCAGTACTATTTTTTTTTTTTTTGTGGCTGGTTCTGCTGCTGTTGTACATTGTATTGCTGTGATTTGTAGTTCAGCTGCATAGAAACTCACTGATTATTGTCCTTTTTAAGAGGTGGCATACAACATAAAGCACCACTGACACACAGACTCTATATGACAACTTCCAAAAACTAGTCTGACCATAATCTGTTGTCATCTGCAGCCAGTCTACAGAGTTGCTTTCTTTCTTAGTGCAGCCATAGCCAAACTCACTGCTCATTGTCGTGTGTAACAGGTGGCATACACCATATAGCACCACTTACACACAGACTCTATACAACTACCTCCAAAAGTAGTCTGAGTAATATATTTTCTTGGCTTGCTGTGATCTGTAGTGCAGCTATTTCAGTCCACAGTGTCCACAAAATGGTGAACCCCAGGGGATAAGGGTCGAGGACGAGGGTGTGGGGTTCCAAGCAATGCAGTGGGCAGAGGCCGTGGTTCTGGGCAGGGTGACACAGCACCCGTTGAGGAGGGAGCAGTGGCACACCACAGACATTCACTTCCTAGCTTCTACTCCCAACTTACGGGGTCTCAGGGTACACCGCTATTGTAACCGCAGCAGTGTGAACAGGTGATAACATGGATAGCGGATAATGTGTCCAGTAACTTATCCACCACCCAGTCTTCCACACAGTCCACCCACGCTAGCCAAGGGAGTGGAACCTTTGCTCCAGAAGCTCAGCTTCCTTCCCTATAGCCTCGCCCCTCCAGGGAAAGGAGGAATTCAGATCCACCATGCTCCCAGGAACTCTTTTCTGGACCCTTCCCGGAGTCTGAGCAACCGGAGCAGTTGTTCTGCCCCGATGACCAAACTATGCAGCTCACGCAGTCAGTGGGTGATTACAGTGGGGACTTGCAATTGGGGTTTGAAGAGATGTCTTATGATGACGATGAGACCCGGTTGTCAGACAGTGAAGTCAGAGAATTATGGCTGTAAGTCAAAGGCCTAGATGTCCGCAAGTCTGGAGGTTCTTTAAAGAAACTGTGGATGACCGACGGACTGTAGTGTGCAACCTGTGCCACACCAGGATCAGCAGGGGAGCCACCACTACCAGCCTAACCACTACCAGCATGCGCAGGCATATGAGTGCTAAACACCCCACTCAGTGAAACCAATGCCATTCACTTACTGTAGTCACACCCCTGCTCCTTCCCCTGTGTCACATGCTGGCTCTGTCAGTCCTCCCCGCCCAGGCCCAAGGCATGAGGGCCTCCCGCCTTACACCCACTCCTTCACCTTCACTATGCTCCACACCCTCCAGACAGGTGTCCAAGTGCAGCGTTCAACTGTCCCTACAATAGACCTTTAAACGGAAGCACAAATACACTGTCACTCACCCACATGCACAGGAGGAGGAAGAGGAGCAGACTGTTGCCGAGATTGAAAAGGGTACCAAAGCTCAATCCTTATTATCTGTTGAGCGTGTATGCTGAGAGTGTATTTTTGGGAGGTTCCACGCCTGCCTCATCTACCTTGCTCACTGAGTTCTCACCGCCATGCTGTGTCAAACATAATTTATTTTTAGGATCCTTGTAATGCCTATTTCGAACCATATAATTTGTGGATATAAACTTGCTGTGGGTGTCCTCTGCCGTCCTTTCATTTTGTAGCTGTTTCAAAGGCAGAAGTCAGCAGCTCGGTAAAGGCAACTTTATCTGCTGTTTTTTTTATTCTTCAATTTCAAATCAAATCGACTTCGATTTAAGTGCTATTTTGCAGGGCTTGTCAGGTCATCTATTGTATCTCCAAGATACTGTACCGTATAGTGCATTACGTAGACACAGGAACCCCCAAAAAGTTACCATATTGAATTCTTTTTTACAATTTCACCAATTTTTTATTTTTATAAATAATAATTTTGGGTTCCATCACACATGTTATGGTAGAATGAAAGATGCCATTACAAAGTACAAATTACTACCTCTGTAAAAAAGAAGCCCCCACATGGCCCTGTAGATAGAAAACTGAAAGTGCTAGAGCTCTTAGAGGGGGAGGAGGAAAAAACGAAAACACAAAAATGAAAATTTGCGCGGTCCACTGGGTCATTTTGGGCTTGGTCCTCAAGAGGTTAACTAAAATCGGCTCTTTCATCATTTCAGGAATTATCATCAGAGGGGTCAGAGAGAAGAGGGGTCCTGGCTGGGACGGCTTTACCATAATATCTCATCATCCTGGGAGAGGGCAGCTTGAGGCTTTGTTCACACACAGTATTTCCATCAGTCTTTTGGTCAGTATTTTTTCAACAAAACCAGGAGTGTGTTGAAAAAGCAGAAACTATGAAGCTTTTTACATTATTATTTTGCCCTGTCAGTTCCTTTCCTGATTGTGGATGAGCCAAGACTTACGGAACCACTATGTGTCTTTACAATTGTTACACTTGTTACAATGAAAAATATAGAAAAGGATCCACAGATTCCATAAAAAGATTTTCTTTCATCTTTATTTCGGTACATGGCCGGCAATTTTATCTACTTTTGTCCTTTTTTAATATGCAGAAATAAAGATCAGAGAAAAAAAATTATGGAAGCTGTGGATCCTCTACATTTTTCATTGGACTTTGCCGGGGTACGTCCTGTTTCATTTGAATGCTTCTTTCTGGAAAGTTACCTCCTGCTTCTGCAGTCTGGACTGGTGAGCTAACTTTCTTGTTGTTCTTACCCTTGTTACATCCCCTTTCTGTAACTGTGGAGAAAACATTCCTGTACCTGAGCAGTGGGAAATCTACATTTCCCTCCCAGTCTATCTCGCCATTCCGAAGTTTCAATTTCCTTTGTTTCCAGGAGAGAAAAAAAAATTCTGTGCCTGGAGGTAAATTATTATACGATGCAGTATTAGTTTTCTTGAGGAGCCCCCATTGTTCTCATATCTCCACAGCAGTGTATTGGGTTGGGATAAGGATGAGCGGATTTACGTTCTTAGCGTAACACTTCACTAGTCTGGGTGATTGACTGCCTTTGAACTTGATGCAGCTCCATACCTCTCCACTCTAGGTGCAGGAAAAAGCTGGATCCAGTCCTGGGAAACTGGGAAAAGTGGCATGGAGTTTAAAGGCAACCGGCTGACAAGCCGACCGCCGAGACTGGTTTAAGCGTTTCACTAGTACTGTAAATCTGCTCATCCCTATTTGTGATCTTTTATTAAGAGAGAAGTCAGATAAGTTATAAAATCAGGAAAAGGCAGGGGGTACTTGATTATGAGCACGGACTTACCTCTTTCCATGCCACGGTGAGTGGCAGTATCGGCCTCGGGACCCCAAACAGGCTCTGGGATCTCCAATCGGGCACGACCGAGCTGATGAACTAGATACACAGCCAATCAGTAACTGGGATGGGACGCCACTCTAGTCACTGACTGGATGAATGCCCAGTCCATCAGCTGGAACAGGACTTTTCCCCCCAAGGTGAGACGTCATCACAACTCAGAGGAAAATGTCCTGAGGCCGGTCCCGCAGCTCACCGCTGGCACAAGGAGAGGTAAGTCCGTACTTGTAATTAATGTCCCGACAGGAAAGGAGCAATGCACATCACACCTATGGCTGACACTAATGCCTCTCGGCTACTTTTAAAAACCAACTCCAGGATGTTGGTATATAATTTGATCAAACCATATTGCCTCATGTACCACGTGCAGGTCCCCTGATTCACATGAGTCCCTACACTAACTCACCACTGTGTCAGTCAGCGACCATATTCACACTTGTGTTGTTTGGCGGCAGCTTTCTCCGCCGGTGGTGCCTGCTGGGTTTAGGGGGGCCCTTTGGGTTTGGTCCTGTGACATTGGAGTTGCAGGGCCATTCTATGGCCTCCCTTCCCTGCTTATGCACGCTTTGCGGGGTTAGCGGTCGCTCACACAGTGGTGAGTTAGTGTAGGGACCTATGTAAACCAGGAGACCGGCACGTGGTACATGGGGCAATATGGTTTGATCAAATTATATACCAACATCCTGGAGTTGTTTTTTAAATTTAGCTGAGAGGCATTAGTGTTAGCCATAGGTGTGAGGTGCAGCGCTCCTCTCTCCATGTCGTAATGTAATTAATTCCCCCCTGCCCCTACCGGCTGCCTGATTTTATTAATCACCGAACCTCTCCTTTAACTGTTGACCATCATTGTATTTCACCACCCCTGGTAATACTGTACTATTCCTCACACTACTATATACAGTACCTGATATATTGGATATCTCTCCCTCGGAGCACAGGACACAGTCATAGCAGCAGGTATAGATGGATTCTCCTGGCTTTTTCCGGCTTCCAGGTAGACATGGGTCTGAGCAGCGGGATACTGGGACCTGAATGAAAAGACAAGAAATCTTACAGAATGACAAAGACTGAATGTACATGTGTGATAAATGTAATAGTGACCTAGGAGGGTGTATACTACAGGAGGTGATGTGTCCATTCATGTACAGTATATCATTCTGACACCACAATATGACACCACAATATGACTGTGCAAGGTGTAAATCCTGATGGCGGCTACATGTACAATAATGATTAGATACTGAATGGAAACATTTATACAGGTCACTTTTTCTGTAAAACACCTTGAGTTATTAAGTTCTCTGTAATTGTATTTATTTAAAGGGAATCTGACAGGTCTGTACTAGGAGCTACAGCATGCACACCTCCTCCCCCACTTCTGGAAGCTCCCCACTGTACATCAATCAATCGATACAGGGAGGGTGGGGGAGAGAGGAAGGTTGGATGCTGCGGCTCAGCATCACTTTTGTGGCACCTCAGCTTCCAAGGGAAAATAATATTTTATAAATTTACAAATGACCATCAGCAAAAACAAAGGCATCATTTGTTTTATCCTATCCTGTTCCTATCAGCTGCCAGCTCTTTACCAAGTACAGACCTCATAAATTCTCTTTGGACTGTTTTCTCTCTTCAAAAAATACCTGAGAAAATGGCTTCTTTTTTACATTGTGGGAACATATATTTAAAGAGCTACCGTAAGCGGTTTAGCTACCATGCAAGCAAACCACACAACTGCTATGGGGCGAAGCATGGTCTGACTCCATGGTACTGGCTACGGTGATTACAGCAAACCCCTCCCTCCTAGCAGCAGCTCATACCATTACCCACAGTGCTTTCTGATTGTTTTATATTATTCTTTTCTTTCCTAAAAGCAAAATTAAGCAATAGAGATGAGCGAATAGTGAGATTTCAATAATTTGAAATTCAATTCGAATAACTCCCGATATTCAACTATTCGAACAAATATCGAATCCCATTATAGTCTATGGGAGAAAAATACTTGGGACGTGGAAATAAAAATTCGACCACTAGGAGGTCACCAAGTGCACAATGAAACCTCGGGAAATGATGCCAACACCTCTGGAATGCATATGGGACAGCAGGGGAAGCATGCCAGGGTACATGAACGTAAAGTACAAGTGTATCTTTTGGTCTAGCGATATGTATTAGGTGGTGCATAATATTAGCGTATGTTTGTTTTTTGTATATTCAGTACACTTGTGAAATACAATTGTTTGCAGAGTTATATATTGCCCAGCCAGTGATGTGAATTGCACACATGTATATATTGCATTAATATATGCTCTTTCAGTATTACGCCACTATCACAGACTATCAACTATAGACTCCAAACACAATATAACCACTTTGTATAATGGAAAAAATACTTGGACAACTTATTTCCTCTACATTAGCGTAGACAGAAAGCCAAATATTGAGCAAAAGAAAATTTATCATGCAGCCAGTTAAAACATAAAAAGCTGGTGTTGGGATTAATTTAAACGGCAATAGAGTCTCTCTCCCCCTGCTGTTAAGCCAAAAAGCCTGGAATACGTGGGAGCAGTCGTCCCACCAGTCCCTTTGACTGCTCCAGTAAAGCCGGACCCGGATCAGCTGTGAGAACAGCTGATGCATTTAATAAAAGTGTAAATAACCTACAGTTACTGTCTAAAGCTACCGGTTCACTTTACCAAGGCCAGGCACCTCGGTGACATGTATTTGTCCTCTAAAATGACAAAAAGTATCTTCTCACAAGGCCCATGAGGTGAGCCCTCGAAAAATTGGCTTGAGGCCCATAAGGGTTATCCCTCGAAAAATTTGCTTGAGGCCCATGAGGTAAGCCCACAAAAAAATTGTATAGAGGCCTATGAAGTGAGCCCTAAAAAAATGTATAGAGGCCTATGAACTTTGGCCCATGAGGTGAGCCCTCAAAAAAATTGTATAGAAGCCTACGAACTTAGGCCCATGAGGTTTGCCCTAAAAAAATTGCATAGAGGCCTAAGAATTTAGGCCCATGAGGGGAGCCCTTAAAAAAAATTTGAACATGGCCCTTCAGGTGAGCCTTCTTGAGGCATTCAACTGGAGTGACATAGCATGCGTACCGCGCTAAGCTTGTCATCCACGCAAACAATAAAAAACCTCCACACCATAATATTACGTGACCTCAAGGGGGGAGCTTGGCGTGACTGGCTGCTTTGAGTAAAAGCTTCGGCCCTGGTGACTCTGTCCGGGTCTGAGTGTTCAAACCTGTACTGATAGGGAGAGCAAGCAGGGAGAGGACTGTGCTGTTGTGCATTCTCTCCCCGCTCAGTTTAATGAAAAAAAAAAATCTTGGCTCCTTAGAGCTCCATTATAAGCCTGACTCTTTTAGAATTTAAAGAGTTTAGGTGATCAAATGTATAATGTAGCGTATCTTACCTGTATTGTATGCTTCCAGGTTATAGACTGGGGATTCATGTAAAGCTTCTGACCACTGACATCCCAGGGGGTATAATTTCCTATTTCCACCTTTCGTACGTCCATATGTGGGGTCTTATTTATAAATACCCAGTTTATTATCTTATATGGATGTGCAGCTTCTCCTTGGTCATTGAAGTAATATGAAGATGCCATTGGATCCAGTGGAGACTTCATCCTCTGTAGGTAGCGCTGTAACCTCCGGGTATATTGTAGAAGTCCAGGGATAGAATTTTCTTGATATTTGTCTTTTATATATAAGAACATTTCATGTAGAGATTTTCCCAGGATTTCTACTGCGTGATACACTCTCAGAGAGACCCCGGAGGAGAGGTGATTCCTCAGACTTGGTTTAGTGTGAAAATAAGTCTCATTATTCTCATAATCTGTTAAATTGTAGAAAATAAAGGAATCTGTATCTCCATTTCCTGCTAATAAATCTAATTCTATCCATAGCCCCTCATAATTTAATTTATTAGAGAGTTTCCTGTAATTTTTCATAAAATCTTCCTCTCCTGGAAAAGGTTGTGATGAAAAGTCCACAGCTAGACTCCCATTCATTTCTGGAAATTGGCTTTCTGATACAAGGTAACTGAAAGCCCAAGATGGTGGAAGGATGAGAGTTTTGCTTAGAAATATAGCTTCATAGTTAACTAGTAAACCAACTACATGATGTGTGAAGGTGCCGCATATTATAATGATACTGACTTGTGGACTCTGTAACATCTGTGATATCCGCTCATTATCCTTCTTTTTATTCTCCTCTGTAAGTTTTATAATGTAAGCGGCACAGATCCCGTCCTCTCTCATGTACTTTGTCAGTATCTGCAGCTCATTCTCTCCGGCATCATTATCCGATACTAAAATCCCAACCCAGGTCCAGCCAAAGTGCTTCACCAGTTGGGTGATTACCATATTGTGGACGTGGTGATTCTGGACTGTGCGGAAAACATGTGGATAGAGGCGTCTATCAGATAGTGAGGGGTCGGTGGCTCCATAGCTGATCTGTAATACACAGGAAGAAACATTTAGTATAGAGCAGGAAGATTTGTGATAGGTAGAGATGAGTGAATCTTTCTAAAGTACTGTTCAGGGAGTTCAGCGAATTTTGGCATGAAGTGCCGATTCTTTAGAATCAAATTTTAATCGAACCACACTAAAACAGCTAATGGATTGTAGTTACCATCCTTGGACTATTGGGGCTCTTTTTCAGTGAAAACTGTGTACAAAATGCACAACGAAAACAGCTTTTTAATGTCACATTGCTTTATATGGGTGAAGTTGCTGTTTTAAGGTTTTTTTTTCTGTTTCCGCTTTTGTGGCGTAACCTCACCAGAAAAACACATGAAAATTGGTGCAAGAAATGAAACGTCTGCTGAACACCAATAGAAAGCTCTGTCTCTGTCCCTCTGTTTCTGCCGCTATGGAGTTGTGTCTCTGCTCCCGTGTTTGCTCCTCTGCATGAAAGTGAAGATAGAGTAGAAAAAAAACATAAAATAGAGAGAAAGGAGCAGCAACTCACCAGTAATCTTCAGATAAAGAAATGCTTTATTCCTTGCAAATTCCTCCTGTTGCTGACAGGTCTGTAAGCTCATTTCCTGTATATATTATTTTTTTGCCAATTGATTAATATGTATAAAAGGAGCACTTGCTCTTACTGCATTTATCCCTGAGGAAGTCCTGTGAGCAGGACGGAACGCGTGGGACACTCCTGGGCCGTAGTTTTTGGTTACTTGCCTCTCCCCTTCTGTCCTTGCCCATTTATTTCCCTACCTTGTCTTTCTCTTCCATTTATTTTTGTGTACAGCTTTTTGCTTCAGTTCCTCCTACCCTTATTACATTATCCCTGTCTGATATCTTTACTGTCAATATTGTGCCATTCATTTTTACAGTGGAATATGTTAATTAGGTGTTAGGGAGTTGTACTTTACATTTTTTTGCACTCTATTTATACATACTAGTTGTTTTATGGCACTGGCACTTTAATCTTGGATCTAGATTTATGCTATATGCTTAAGACAAGGGGGTTTTGGTGTATTTATATTAGGATGGTGATATTTGCTTGTTTTGAATTAATATATTGTTATAGGGGATGAGACATTTATTTGTCTCCTCTACTGGCCCTGTGAACATGACTACAATCATGGTTCCTAGTTTTGCTTTTTAAGTGTTTTTAACCTTTTCAGGTGTGCAATGCTGGAATTGCTGCTAAAGGAGGTTTATTTGACAAAAGCAAAGTGTGATGTAAGAACAATGTTATTTCAAATACAAATCATTATTTCTAACCTTGTCAATGTCTTGACTCTATTTTCTATTCACTTCACAACGTATGGTGGTGAATAAGTGTGACTTTTCATAGAAAACATAAAATTGTTTGGATGACCCCAAACTTTTGAACGGAAGTATATATATATATAATGCTCTCGCTCGTGCGTATGTATGACGCAATGTGCACAACAAACGCCAGGACCCCGCGTATTGGCAAACCTGGTAGCAATAATGGATAACATGGATTATGATATTATTAAGCGATCAGTGCAGAATGTACAGTAAATCTGCATAAAAAATAAATGATCCAGAAAATAATACTTGGCTTGAGAAAAAAGTTCAATGTCAGAAGAGATCAAGGGCAGATCCAAAGGAAGTGGTCTGACCTAAAATACAAAATCCTAGAACAGCTGAGAGAGATCCGTTCTGAGTGCTGGGTGAGTAATATGCTAGGAAACTAATACTGGGGTGTGTAATATACTGGGGAGTCCCAGAGAGAAAAACATGCAGCAAGGTGGATGGAAAAAAGGAAAGCAAAAAATAAAGACAAACACTGCATAAACAAATAACATTTTTATTAACAATAAAATATTTTTTTTTAAAGGGGTTGGCCACTTTATAGTAAAATAGGTCAGTGTAAAGTAATAGTAAGTGTATTCACTGTATATACTGACAGCCACTCCCTGTGTACCTCATAGAGCAGGGGTGTCAAACTCAAATACACAGTGGGCCAAAATTAAAAATTGGACAATGTCGCGGGCCAACAATGACATTTAATGAAGATTGCATGCAGCTAGTGATGAGCAAGTTCTAAAATGCTATTTCCCGATACTTGAGTGCTCGTTTCGAGATACAAACCCTATTAAAGTCAATGGGAAACACGAGCATTTTTGCAGGGGACCCAAGTTCGGTAGAGGGAAGGTCGTGCGAAAACCTGTCAACCTCAAAACATGATGGAAACACAGCGGAAATGGACAGGAAACAGCAGGGGCAGCATGTATGGATGCCTCTAAAGGCTGCCTAATCGCACCTTTATGACAAATTATGGGCAACAGCCTGGTTAAAACGGAGGTAGGCATACGAACCACCCAAAAACTCAGCCTGACACAGCATGGCAGTGAGTACAAAGGGAACCATTAAAACAGAGGTAGGCATATGAACCACCCAAAAAGATGATTGCACCAGCTGCACTGAAGACCCGCTCTGACAACACGCTAGCGGCAGGGCAGCCCAGCACCTCCAAGGTGTAAAGTGCCAGTTCAGCCCGAACTAGCGCTTTACGCCTTGAAGGTGCTGGGCTGCCCTGCCTCTAGCGTGTTGTCAGAGCGGGTCTTCAGTGCAGCTGGTGCCATCATCACTTATAAGCACACCCGCCTGTCAACTTACAGCGCTGACAGGCTGACGTTTATAAAAATGAACAAAGCCTTGATTTCACCTGAGGAAACCAGCTCAACATGAAGATTCTTGGTAGCCAGCACTTGTCCACGTGTCCACCATTTTTCTGAAGGCCTCCCCCCTATTCTGTCTAGACTGGGGACCGTTGACATAGTGTTGACTCCTGAAAGGGGCCCAGTATCTGACAGATAGCAGACATCCACGTCCACTCCTCATTGTAGATTTGAGGTAGCTGACTGACCTGACTTCCGCTTCTTACTGAGGTTGACATCTGGCATTCCACAATGGCTCTGTGTTGCTGGTAAACCCTGGCTACCATCTGGAAGGAGGAATTCCACCTCGTGGGCACGTTGCACAGCAGTTTGTGAGCCGGCAGTTGCAAGCGCCTTTGCACTGCCCTAAGGGTTGACTTGCGGAAATGCGCACAGATGTGCTGCACCTTGGTGAGCAAGTCAGCCAAATTGGGGTAGGTCTTAAGGAACCGTTGCACCACTAGGTTAAACACGTGGGCCAGGCATGGTACATGTGTGAGGCTGCCATCTGGAAGGAGGAAGGAGGAAACACGTGGGCCAGGCATGGTACATGTGTGAGGCTACCATCTGGAAGGAGGAATTCCACCTCGTGGGCACGTCGCACAGCAGTTTGTGAGCCGGCAGTTGCAAGCGCCTTTGCACTGCCCTAAGGGTGGCAGCATCCGTGGTTGACTTGCGCAAATGCGCACAGATGTGCTGCACCTTGGTGAGCAAGTCAGCCAAATTGGGGTAGGTCTTAAGGAACCGTTGCACCACTAGGTTAAACACGTGGGCCAGGCATGGTACATGTGTGAGGCTGCCAAGTTTCACAGCCGCTACCAGGTTCCGCCTGTTGTCACACACAACCATGCCTGGTTTGAGGCTCTGTGGCGCGAGCCAAAGATCTGTCTGCGCTGTAATGCCCTGCAACAACTCCTGGGCCATGTGCCTCTTATCGTTTAAGCTAAGCAGTTTCAACACCGCCTGTTGGCGCTTACCCACCGCAGTGCTGATGCAGTTATCCCTACGAAATTGAGGCGACGTGCTCGTGGAGGGTAATAGAGAGGAGGAGGAAGAATAGGAGGAGAAAGAGGTATACAAATCTTAAGAGACCGCGACCAAGGTAGGCCCCACAATCCTCGGTGTGGGCATCACATGAGCAGAACCAGGGTCAAACTCTGTCCTAGCATCCACCAAGTTGACCCAATGTGCCGTCAGGGAGATATAGTGTCCCTGCCCGCCAGCACTTGTCCATGTGTCCGTGGTTAAGTGGACCTTGTCACTGACCGCGTTGGTCAGTGCACGGATGATGTTATCCGACACGTGCTGCTGTAGGGCTGGGAGGGCACACTTTGAAAAGTAGTGGCGGCTGGGGACAGAGTACCGAAGGACAGCCACCGTCATGAGGTTCCTAAAAGCCTCTTTCTCTACCAGCCGATAGGGCAGCATCTCCAAGCTCAGCAGTTTGCCTATGTGCACATTTAGGGCTTGTGCATGTGGGTGAGTGGCAGTGTATTTGCGCTTCCGTTCAACGGTCTGCTGCAGGGACAGTTAATCGCTGTGCTTGGACACCTTGCTGGAGGGTGTGGAGCAGAGTGCAGGTGAAAGGGTGCATGTAGGGCGGAAGGTGCTCGAGCCTGGGGCCTGGGTGTGGGGACTGACACAGCCAGCATGTGACACAGGGGAAGGAGCAGGGGTGTGACTGCAGTAAGTGAAGGGCATTGGTTTCACTGAGTGGGGTGTTTAGCACTCTTATGCCTGCGCATCGTGGTAGTGGTTAGGCTGGTAGTGGTGGCTCCCCTGCTGATCCTGGTGTGGCACAGGTTGCACACTACAGTCTGTCGGTCATCCGCAGTTTCTTTAAAGAACCTCCAGACTTGCGAACATCTAGGCCTTTGACTTACAGCCATGACTCTCTGACTTCACTGTCTGACAACCGGGTCTCATCGTCGTCATAAGACATCTCTTCAAACCCCAATTGCAAGTCCCCACTGTCATCACCCACTGACTGCGTGAGCTGCATAGTTTGGTCATCGGGGCAGAACAACTGCTTCGGTTGCTCAGACTCTGGGAAGGGTCCAGAAAAGAGTTCCTGGGAGCATGGTGGACCTGAATTCCTCCTTTCCCTGGAGGGGCGAGGCTATAGGGAAGGAAGCTGAGCTGCTGGAGCAAGGGTTCCACTCCCTTGGCTAGCGTGAGTGGACTGCGTGGAAGATTGTGTGGTGGATAAGTTACTGGACACATCCCGGTGTGGCAAACGTTGCACACTACAGTCCGTCGGTCATCAGCAGTTTCTTTAAAAAACCTCCAGACTTGGGAACATCAAGGCCTGGCCACGGTAGTTTGCTGAAACAGTTGCTGATCTACTCGCTCTGCCCCTGCTTCTCCCTCTGCCCACCCTTCTTCCTCTTCCAATTGGTCCAGCGGGTGAACTTGCCTCCCCCTCAGAAGCACGGTCTTCACTGGGCTTATACACCCAGCCCGGGTCAGTCACCTCGTCCTCATCCACCAGCTCTTCATCCAATTCCTCACTCTCCTCCTCACTTTGAGTTACCTCCATGACAACAACCTCACTATCTGACAACCGGGTCTCATCGTCATTATCAGACACCTCTTCCAACCCCGCTTGCAAGTCCCCACTCTCATCCCCCACTGACTGTGTGAGCTGCATATTTTGGGCATCAGGACAGATCGACTACTCCGGTTGCTCAGACTCAGGGAAGGGTCCAGAAAACAGTTCCTGGGAGCATGGTGGTGGTAGATCTGAATCCCTTCTTTCCCTGGAGGGGCCAGGCTGTGGAGAAGGAGGCTGAGCTAATAGAGCAAGGGTCCCTCTCCCTTGGGTAGCGTGGGTGGACTGTGTGGAAGACTGGGTGGTGGATAAGTTACTGGACACATTATCAGCTATCCACATGATCACCTGTTCATGCTGCTGCGATTTCAATAGTGGTATACCCTGAGACCCCTATGGACACTGCACAGTATGGAGCTTAGATATGCCTTGAGTAAGAAATACAAAAATCTGAATATTGATTGGTCGATTTTAATGTTTGTATACTAGTGTTGAGCTTGATCAGTACTCCTCCCCTGCAACCCATCAGACTCTGGTGATTGGACAGGAGAAAGCTGGCTCCGACCACCTTCTACCCAGAGAGCTGTGTGGGTCTTAACAGTTCACAGTTGGTAGTCTGGCTTGGCCAGAGTCACATCTAACCTCCCTGAATCACCTCAGTAATCCTGTCAGGCTTGAGGTTCAGTCTCCTAACCTGTTTTCAGGCAGCTCTAAGGATTAATACATGTCCTCAAAGTCTAAGTAGGACATTCTCTGTATTTGCTAGTGCCTGCTGTCAGATTGGTGAAGTGCTAGAGGGTCTCCCATTCACCGTCCACATCTTCCTGGCTCTCAAGTCAGTGTGTTCATGCAGCTGATGCCTCTCAAAATGGCGCCGGCCCGCTCCCTGTAGACCATGCCGTGCTGAACACCAGCATGTCTCCTGTAAAAGGTATGGACACATTAGCCATGCGGCCAGCAGGGAGTCTAACAGGAGAAGTAAAAAACGGGCATATGAACTTTACTGAGCTGTTGCTCTCTCTCCCACTCTCCTCCTCTCCCAGCTAGCCCGACACCAGATAAGAGAGTGTAAGATAGCAACATGGCAGCTTCCAACAGTGATGGAGAGCGTTCCCCCTCACAGGCAGCATGTCTTTTATGCCTTCTCCTGCATCCCTAGAAAATCCCATAAAACTGCTGCAGTGTGTGAACAAAAGCTAATGCACATGATCCTACTGCAGTGTGTGTGCAGTGTGCAGGTTCGTAGGATCATGCGTATTAGCTTTTGTTCACACACTGCAGCAGTTTTATGGGATTTTCTGTACACACTGCATTAGTTTTATGGGATTATGTGTATTACCATCTGTTCACACACTGCAGCAGTTTTTGGGGATTTTGTGTTTTAGTATCTGTTCACACACTTGACTTCTACTGGTTGCCTTGTATAGTCCACCAGTTATAATTGCTGATATGGACTTATGCACAGTCATCGTCGATTATGTCCCAGATTATAATGATAAAAATATGTCTATTTTTAAAGTGGATTTATATACATGAGAGAGTTATTTATGGTAGCATATTATGTTTTTGGAGGGTAAGGGTTAACCCTTGCTTGATCCTCCCTATGATGATGTAAGCAGTGGTGGTTCCACCCTTAATTTTTTTTTCTCTATATATATATATATGTGCCTTTGTATTATTATGGTATTAGACACTTGGTAAAGAGACCGGACGGATCTCGAAACGCGTTGTGTCGCTGGCATAATTCTTTTAATAAATTTTATGATATTTTATATCACTATTACCTCTTGGACCTGCACCTGTGTTACGCGCCTTGGAGTGGAGGAGGATACTGGCTGTCTTTAATCCCTGAGGGGGATTAGTCGGGAGTGGCTGCGGTTCATTCACATGCTATCAGTAAGAGTTGGGCCTTATATCAGCACAACCTCCTCAGGTGAGAGTTTTATGTGCTTACTTTCACCACTTCAGTCCTGTCTGAGTTACGCTATGGAGCGCTGTCTTATATTTTGTTAAGAAAAAAGGGGGCACTGTTATAGCTATAAGAGACACAGTGGCATCATCCATAACTCACTCAGTCATCGACCCAGATGGTCGCTTTATAATTTTGGGGTGCCTGCTTAATGATTTGCCCTACACCTTGGTAAATGCTTATGCCCCAAATAAAAAACAACATTCTTTTCTACTGAAACTCCTCGCTAAGATAAACAGGGTCAAACAAGGCCGACTTATTTTTGGAGGAGACTTCAATAAAACTCTCTGGCCATCTATGGACTCCTCCAATCTTACCCCTTCCCTAGAACCATCTCCCTTTACCAAATCTCTCCTTAAGAATAGATACTATGACATTTGGCGCCTACAATACACCTCTGAGCGTGATTATACCTTTTATTCCCATACCCACCACACATACTCCAGAATAGACTATTATTTGGTGGACCACACAACTATTACCTCTATTGCCTCGTCCAACGTTGGCACGATATTGTGGTCTGACCACGCCCCGATCTCAATAACTGTAAATGAACAATTCCTACCTACATCTGACTCAGTATGGCGCTTAAATAATTTCATTTTACAACACCCCCAGTACCTACCCTCCATTGAATCTTCTCTTTCTGATTATTTTTCCCTTAATGACAATAATGCTGTATCTGACTTTAGATTATGATGTGCCCATAAGGCCACCATTAGAGGGCATTTTATTAAGCAGGCCTCGTAAGAGAAACACCACAGAATGGAACAACAAATTGCCCTACACGAACAGCTAGATACCCTCCATAGAAAGAACAAGGTGCAATACGACCCCACTACTACTGAAGAAATCTCAACGCTTACTCAAAATCTTCATAAACTACAAGCTCATAAACATGATTTTGCCTTAAGGAGAATGAAGCTTAATGTTTACTGGCACGGCAATAGACGCTCTGCATTATTGTCTAAATGCCTGACCAACCAAGCAGCGAAGTCCCGTATCCCCTTCCTAATAAATAAACAACAAACAAAAGTAATGGATCCTAAGGGTATTGTTGAGACCTTAGTGGAATATTATGACTCTTTATATAACCTAGCCACTGACCCATCCACACCCCAACCTACTCAATCCAATATAGATAAATTTCTCATAAAACATATACAATCCCACTTTGGGAACAGGTGCCATCCTAGACCAGTCACAGGAATTACACTCTGGTGCACTACAATAGAAAAAGGCAACTTTTGCTAATTCCTCGACAATAGAAGCCATCTACAGATTCAGTTCTTTTTTCCCTGAAGGCTCCTGGTTAACCCTTAGGGGACACAGCCAGTTTTGGCGTTTATGACACAGGCAAATTTTTCAAATTTGACATGTGTCACTTTATGCATCAACAACTTTGGAATGCTTTTACCGATCCTTGTGATTCCAAGATTGTTTTTTCGTGACATATTCTACTTTATGTTAGTCATAAATTTGAGTCGATACCTTTAGCATTTTTTTGTGAAAAACTCCAAAATTATGGGAAAAAATAAAAAAAATGGCATTTCTCTATATTTGAAAGCCTCTGCTAATAAGGAAGCAAGTTATACCCCATAAATTATAAATTAATTCATATATATAACATGTCTAATTTATGTTGGCAGCAATTGCAGAACATGCTTTTACATTTTTAGGATGTTAGAGGCCGTAAACGGTTAGAAGCATTTTTCAAAAATGTTGTGAAAATTTCTAATTCAGGATTTTTTGGTGACCAGTTTAGTTTTGGAGTATATTTTAGAGGCCTTTATACTAGAAACCCTCATACTTCACCCCATTTTGAAATCTTCACCCTTTCTAGTATTCATATTTACATTCATACAGTTTTTTTTAACCCTATAGGCACATCAGAGAAATAACTGCAAAGTAAATGTAAAACGTGAAGTTTTAAATTTTCTTTGCTGAGATTTCAGTTCAATCCTATTTTTTTCATACCACACAGCTATAAACAATAAGATGCAATGAACACATTTATTCCCCTGATTCTGCAGTTTTTACAAATACCTCATTTGTGGACATAAAGTGTTGTGCGGGCGCACAACAGAGCTCAGAAGAGAAGTAGCACCTCTTGGCTTTTGGAGAGTGGCTTTAGCAAAAATGAATAATTTAGGCCATGTTGTGTCTACAAAGCCCCCCTAGTGCCTAGATAGTAGAAACCCCCAAAAGTGACCCCATTTTGAAAACTACACCCCTTAAGGAATGTAACAAGGGGTACATTGAGCATATGGACCCCACAGGTTTTTCACAGTTTTTTGCAAAAGTGGGTCGTGAAAATAAAAAATCACATTTTTCACACTTATGAGTTGGTGAACCCCCCCATTTTTCAAATTTAAAACCGCTTGAAGGAGACAAAGCCCCCCAAAATTTGTAATGCAATTTCTCATGAATCCAGAAATAACCTATATGTGGACGTAAAGTGTTGTGCGGGCGCACAACAGAGCTCAGAAGAGAAGGAGCACTTTTTGCCTTTTGGAGAGTGGATTTAGCAAGAATGAATAATGGAGGCCATGTTGTGTCTACAAAGCCCCCCTAGTGCCTAGATAGTAGAAACCCCCAAAAGTGACCCCATTTTGAAAACTACACCCCTTAAGGAATGTAACAAGGGGTACATTGAGCATATGGACCCCACAGGTTTTTCACAGTTTTTTGCAAAAGTGGGTCGTGAAAATAAAAAATCACATTTTTCACACTTATGAGTTGGTGAACCCCCCCATTTTTCAAATTTAAAACCGCTTGAAGGAGACAAAGCCCCCCAATATTTGTAATGCAATTTCTCATGAATCCAGAAATAACCTATATGTGGACGTAAAGTGTTGTGCGGGCGCACAACAGAGCTCAGAAGAGAAGGAGCATTTGGTAATGTATTTTGTATTCATCTAGGGATATAATGAGATTTTTAGTTTTGTTGGGTCCAGCGTAGGTCTAAACGATTGTGCAGACCATATACTTTTTCAAAAGTATGTTGTATTCATCTAGGGGTATAATGAGATTTTTAGTTTTGTTTCACAGTTATTTGTTGTGTCCAATTTTAAATAGGGGTAAAAGCTCAGAATGATAAAGTGATGAGTGTGAGGCCACTGGGGGGTTTCAAAGCACTGTGGATTGGTGTGGGCTCGCTGGGGGGTTTCTAATCCAGTGATGTATGAAAGATGCGAAAGCACTCTTTCATGCAGAGTCCAGGTTTAGATGGGCATGTGTCGCATTGGTATATGGTATCCCTGCGGATACCCTTTTTGAAGCAGACGCGGCACCTTTTTTGTGCCTGGCGTTTTTTCCCTGTGCAAGGCACTAAACCAGGGAAGTGCTGCCCAGGAATTATTCGGCCCACATTGCTTGAAGAAGCTGAGGTTTCCCCCACCTCTTCTCCAAGTATAAGCCTCTTGATCACTTTTTCCTGGTACTCTAAGTACGTTCCATGGTTGCCTGCCTTCCTGTAGAGCACAAAGGAATTATATAGTGCCATCTGGACAAGGTTCACGGCCAATTTCTTGTACCAGATTCTGCTCCGACGCATGGCACTATATGGCTTCAAAATTTGATCGTTCAGATCAACCCCACCCATGAATTTATTGTATGCCTGTATGCATACAGGGGTCATCTTGGCTGATGTGAAGCCACGTCTGGGGACACTGGTGCTGGCATCATCATGAATAGATGTGAGCATGCACACATCTTTCTTGTCTCTGTACTTGAGACACAAGACCCCATCGTGAAGCAACGCTCTGCTCTCTCCAATTGTCAGGCGTTGGTTGATGAGGGTCTTTGGGAGATGCTTTTGATTTTTTCGCACCGTCCCACATGCCACTGTTTTTTTTTCCAAGAGACATTTGAACAGGGGTACACTTGTGTACCAATTGTCTAAATACAAGTGGTACCCCTGATCAAACAGTGGGCGCAGGAGGTCCCAGGCAATCTTCCCACTGGTGGAAATAAAGGAAGGACAGCCAGGGGGGTCAATGTGACTGTCCTTCCCCTCATACACCCGGAAAGCGTACACATAGGCGGTATCGGACTCATATAGCTTGTACAGCTTGAGTCCGTACCGTGCACGCTTATTGGGCAAGTATTGGCGAAACTTTACCCTGCCCTTAAAGCTCACCAATGACTCGTCCACTGAAATCTCCTTTTTGGGGGTGTATAAACTGGAGAAATTCCGGGCCAAAATATTAATGACCGGCCTGATTTTATTTAGCCGATCAAATCTGGGGTCTTCCTTGGGAGGGCACTGGGAGTTGTCCGAAAAATGTAAAAATTTTTGAAGGGCCTCAAATCTGGGTCTGGTCATAGTGTTACGATATAAAGGACAGTGATATAAAACGTCTGTCGACCAGTATGATCTCACTTCTGGTTTTTTGTTGAGACCCATATTGAGGACCAACCCCCAGTATTTTAGAAGTTCGGCACAATTGGTAGGGTGCCATCGGTTGGGCTGGGCCAGGAAGGAATTAGGGTGGGCTGCAATAAATTGTTCGGCGTATAAATTTGTTTGCTCTACCATCAACTGAAGCAAATCTGCCGAAAAAAATAATTGGAAGAAATCCAATTCAGACAGCCCCTCTGTCTGAGCGTGCACTCCTGCTGTAGCAGTAAATGCAGGGATTTGGGGGGTGTAGTTTGTGGGGGGTGACCAGTCTGTAATTGGTTCAAGGTGAGGATCCCGGGCCGCAAGTCTCCTTCGTTGTCGAGGAGGTTCCTCATTGTCACTAAGAGAGGAAGAGGAGGAGGAAAGAAGATAATCCAAATCTTCTGCGCTTAGTGTTTCTGAATCAGACGCAAGCATGGCATACGCCTCCTCGGCACTATAAACCCTCACTGCCATAGCGGTATGTACAGGTGTCTCAAATCACAAAAAACAGAAGTACAATTTTTTTTTTTTTACTTTTTTTTTTTAACACAACGCGCTCTGACGCACAGACACTAAAAGACACTGAGTGACACTAAAGGACACTGAATGAAACTTACTAGCTGACACTCACTAGTGGGCACTGACACCACAGATTGGCAGAAAGCTATCTAAGATATCTCTTATCACTGAGAGATCACAGGGGAGAGGGTATTTAGGATTAGATTTTGTGTAAAATGTGGGTTTTTTTAATGCTTTTTTTTGTCACAAATTCACAAAAAAATTTTTACACTAAAACACGGATTTACAACCGACACAAAGAGACGCTAGACTGACGCTAACACTGATACACTAAAACTGATGCTGACTGTCACTAACGGACGCTAACTGGCGCTTACTAACGGACGCTGATTGACGTTTATAATGGACGCTGACTGACACTTACTAACGGACGCTGACTCTTATAAATGGACACTGACTGACTCTTAGTAACAGAAGCTGACTGACACTAACTGATGCTGACTGACACTTAGGGACGCTGACTGACTCTTACTAACGGACTGACACTTAGTAACGGACGCTGACTAACTCTTACTAACGGATGCCGACTGACAGTAATGGATGCTGATTAACTAAAGGACACTGACACTTAGTAACGGACGCTGACTGGCGCTAACAGACGCTGACTGACACTTAGTAACGGAACCTGACTGACACTTAGTAACGACGCTAACGCTTACTAACTGGTACTGACTGACACTGACTGACACTTAGTAACGGACGCTGACTGACACTTAGTAACGACGCTGACTAACGCTTACTAACGGGTGCTGACTGACACTAACGGACGCTTACTAAAAGGACGGATTTACGGAAAGCTAACTTAGATCTCCCTTATTACTGGGAGATCACAGGGGAGGGGGTATTTGGGAAAATAATGTGTGTTATGTGTTTTTTACTTTTTATACTACAGAATGCAGAATGCAGGCTCTGATCTCTTCACAAAGATTTTACCTACTGAAGGACCAGAGCCTGCATCCAGGCATTTGCCCTCCCCCTGTAAACATGGGACACTGTGATTGGCAGCTCTGATCACAGAGCTGCCAATCACAGTGCAGATAAGCATGGACCAGCGTCATTGGACAGACGCTGGTCACATGCTGAGGATGGAGGGGGCCATCTCCAGATCCCGGAGCTCACGGTGAGTACCGGCACCGGGGGTGTTGTGCAGCACTGAACACATGCTGGCAGCGGTGGATCTGTATACATCCACAGTTGCCAGCTGTCTAACACTGCTGCACGAGGGGGAGAATCCTCTGTGTCACCGGCCCCGAGCTTCCCCCGGGTCCCGGAGCTCACAGTGAGTACCGGGACCGGGGGGAAGCTGATGATCGTCCATACAGGCTGGCAGTGGTGGATCTGTGAAGATCCACTGCTACCAGCTGTACATCGGACATACAGGACGGCAGGGGAGGGGGAAGGACCTCTGACCCGACATCCCCCTGTATCCCGGAAGGCAGCGGACAGAGGGACCGGGGGTTTACAATGGCATCAGTAGATCGTTACCGATCCACTGATGCCGGCGATCGCCGGTGCTGAACCCCTAAAGGGCGTCCAGCACCAGTTACACTAAACTGTCAGCTATCAGCTGACAGTTTAGTTGCGGCTCCCGGTCACTGTTTGTGTAAACAGTGAGCACCGGGAGCCGGGAAGTTATTGTACGTCCTGGTGCGGAAAGTAACCTCCTGCCAGGACGTACAATAACGTCCAGGTGCGGCTATGGGTTAAAGGGGAACTTTGGTGTCAGTCATTTTTTTCAAAAGAGCCAGGAAGGAAGTGTCATTTTGGTTGGTACATATCCTTTGTAAGACCCATGTGATACAAATTAGCAGTAAGCACCTGTGTACATATGGGGAGAACCTCCTAGTGTTCTCCCATTCTACCTGCAGAAGTAATGGGAAGAGGTAAGAGCTTGTTCACACTTGTGGTGTTTGGCGTCCACTGTATCCGCCGGCGGTGCTGGTCCCGTGACATTGGGGTTGCAGACCATTCCGGGCCCCCCTTCTCTGATTGCGCACGCTTTGCGGGGATAGTGTTCGCTGATTGGCACAGTGATGTTTTTTGGTTAGGGACTCATGTGTATCAGAGACTTGCAAGTTGGTACATGGGGCAATATGGTTTGATCAAATTATATACAGTACTAACTTCTGATGTTGGTTTTTAAATGTAGCTGAATAAGCTTTTGTATCAATCATGGGTGCGATGTGCAGCCGTTTCTTTCTTTTTGGCTTGTGAATATATTTACATGCACTTACCTCCCCGGCTCCAACACAGGGGCCGCTATCCTCCGTTTCTGGTCTTCCGACTGCTTTCTGGTCTGAGCGGGGACCCGGGTCGTAATGTGTCAGCCTCACTTAGCCACTCAGTGGCCTAGGTGGGACCCCAAAACCGGTCTTCCCCTTAAAACCAAAACAAGCCTCTGGAAGGTCAAATAGAAGGGAAGTAGAACTGATATATGGTTACAAATTCTTTTATTCTCTTGCATTTTATGACTGATAGTTTGGGCAAAAGCCGAGGACAATGCAGGAAAGGTGAAGCATAGCAGGATATGTGACCTGTGTTAGGATGAATGTAATGGGCACTAAAACAAAACAGGACTGTGCAATACACAAAAAAGTGTGCAATTTGACCAGCAATGCTGACTGTGAATATAAAAGAGTATAGGTACTGAGTACTAATATGTGTGTTCACACTGATGCAGGAATCAGGTAAAGTCCGGTCGAGAGGCTAAGTGATAACTGGCAGCATAAGCTGATAGCAGACGTCAAATGGACGATATAGAAGAGAATGAAGCAACCACTCACCGCCAATGTCAACTTTAAGTACAGATTATTACCGGACACAAGTGCATAGCAGCGAAGGGATGACGTGTAAAATGTCCGACCCAGGACCACACCTGTTTGTCTTCCCCTCCCTGCTAATTTCATTCTCTTCTATATTGTACTAAAATACAATGTCTAGAGTACCCAGTACCTGAGGATATCCATATAGTCCAAGGATCTGTGCTGCAGGAATAGTGGTAGATGATTGGTGATCTCCAATGATACCGGCCAGCTGGCCACGGCTCCTATAAGAGTAATTCGGTATTACCTTATCCAGACCAGAGAGAAGATGGATAGTGTGTTTTACCGCCAATCTTAGGTCTAAGCAGGAGTCATAGACGTGATATCCCAGGGTAATGTTGGATAAAATGTCCGGATTCTGGTTAATATGATCAATGGCAAAGAAAAATATTAGAGAATGTATGGTTCCCTGGAAAGATGCCCTATAAATAGATAAATGTAGATACAGATGAGTGATTGACTGGAGATCCTGCTTCATTTATTCACTACACTGTAAGTAAGTTGAGATATTGCTGCTGATTGTGGGTTAGTGTTACCTGTTACCTCACCACCTGCCGAGCTCCTGTCTCCTCTTCTCTTCCAGGTACAGCAGTAAGATGGAGTCCGCATGTTACATCTCTGGGACACAGACATGCCCTGTCCTCCTATTGTAGGCCACAGCCATGTAGAAGCTTATGGTCCTCAAGAGTCAGCGGCAAAGTTATACAGGTAAATCCTGAAGATGGACACAAGGATATAGGCAGCGCTGACCCATAGATCCTATCACTATGTTTTTTGAGGTTGGGGAAAAGAAAAACTTTAATGGGAGCAAAACATAGAAACTCCATGTTGCAATTGGTAAGATTTAAACATGTGGACCCCATACCCCATACAGGACTAAATTGTCATCTGCTGAGAAAACTGCTTGAAGGTAAAAGAAAAATTGTAATCTTTATTTTTCCTTTCAGTTTAGCAGCAGAAAAAGGAACAGCACTCACCAGCTGGTGTATTGCAAAGAGGCGCTGTGCCACAAAACTGGTCACCCGATTCCTTTCCCTCCCCTGCTACTTAGATGTCCCAATAAAAGCCAAATTGTTTTGAATACACCAGCTGGTGAGTGCCGTTCCTTCTTCTGCTGGTATCGTGTTATGCATTCTACTGTTCCACACTGAGCACCTCAAAAGCTTTAGAACGCATGATCTGTAAGGTGTCATCCGCCCGTTGGAATAGGAGCAGTGCCGTCTGCTATTGTTCTTTACTTGTTGGCTTTTTCTTTTCAATGCTTCCCCAGTGCGGATTAGATAGTTCTTCTAGCTAGCTTAATATAGGGAAGAAAAAAGTCAGACTGAAATATAAAACATTTAGGGCCACATGTATCATCCGGCGAACGGATGATTTTCGGCGGAAAGTGCCGATTTGCATATTTTTTTATTCGCAAATGGTCGATTTGCGAATAAAATATTCGCAAATCGCCACTTTCCGTCGAGTACGCCAGGGGGGCGGAAAGGGGGCGTGTAGTGGGCGGATCGGAGGGCGCGGACTCAGAGTCCGCGCGATTTACCATCCGTTCCGCCCAAACGTACGCCGAAAACCTACTCCAGTCCTCAGCTGGCGTAGGTTTTTGGCGGTGCGCACCAGCGCGCACGGGATTTATGTAGAGGCAGTCCGCCTCTACATAAATCTCCATAGCGACGGAGCTGCGGGGGCATTTTTAAGTCCGGCCCCCCTTAGTGGGTGGCAAAAGAATGGAGAATTTTCTGGTGTGTCTCTAGATCATAGTTTATGGCTGTTGGTGGAATGTTCCTCTTTGTAGGCACTATGTCTGGCACTATGTAAGAGAGAAATATGGGGTGCAAGGTCATTTACAGTAATTTGCACATCCGCAATTTCGAAAACTGCTGAAAATAAAGCATTTTTATGAGAGTTTTATGAGAGTCATACTTTGGAAAGAGATTACAGACTTGAAGAGAAACAGCCCTTTTTCTATATACTGTTCTCTCATGAAGGAATCCAAACACTGTCAGGAATGGGTCAGATTAGGAGAAGTATTTGCGTTTTTTTAATAAAAGTTTTTCTTATAGGATAGGTAAAGGCAAGGGTAGAAATTGAGAAATTTGGGAAAGAGATCTAGGAGTAACAAATGGGAGTAGCGGAACACTATCTGTACAAATAGTGATGAAGTCTCACTTCATGAAGCTCGTAAACTAAAACAATTCAGAATACTGCAGAGAAGCTATTGTTCTCCTTTGGGACTGTATAAAATCGATGATCGGGAAACATATGAGTGCCCAAAGTATGGGAAGCCTGTAACTACTGAAGTCTCTGTGCCACTGCTAGGGATATTGTAAGCCGCACCAGGAAGCGAAGTCTATGGGCCCGCTGGTCTTCACCAGTGCCCGCTGCAAGGCAGGATGGGCTTGCTGTGGCAAGCAACCCCAGGTTGTTGATTCTGGCTAAGCTTGCTAACAGTGATGGGCGAGGTGCAGCTGGAGACACGTGGGCAGACAGAAATACAGCAGGACTTACGTCTGGAACCACAGACAGCAGGAACACAGCAGGACTCAGGCTGAAATACAGACAGCAGGGAACCATAGGTAGGAACCACGGACAGGAATTATGGAGAGCTGGGACCATACACTTTGGGAAGCATGCATAGGCTCCAACAAAGCAAGGGCAGGACAGATGCAGGTATAGCGTACAGGTGTTTTGGTGCAAACCATGAATGAACTGTCCCTTTAAATTTAAGAAGAGTGGAGGGGAGGTGGGAACGCTGGAGCCGGAAAGAGCGAGGACGGAAAGAGCCAGGAAGAAGAGGCAGATAGCAGCTACAGCCGGGGATGACAGTGCAGCCGCAATGTGCTGCGGCTGTAACGGTACTCCGTCCTTTGGCCTCCCCATCTTTCTTGTCTGCAAGAAGTTCTTGATGAGATCCTGATCTAACATGTTGCATTCAGGTTCTCAGGATCTCTCTTCTAGGCTGAACCCCTTACAATTGACCAAGAAAAAACTTTTCTCTCTAACTATCTTCATGGCCAAAATATCCTTGACCGAATAGATGTCTGAGGAGACTGCTTGCAGAAAGGAAGAGATGTGCTTACTGGAGAAACGGTTGAGAGATGCCGGCTTTAAGATCGAGATGTGGAAGGAGTTCAGGATCCACATGGTGGGAGGTAAACTAAACTAGTAGACAACTGGAATAATGCGTCTAAGGACCATGAATGGACCAAGAAACTAAGGGCCCAACTTGTAACTCGGAATCTTCAATTGGACATACTTGGCGGATAGCCAGACTTTGTCACCAGGAGCATAGGTCAAGGTAGGCCTTCTCTTTTTTATCCAACTGAGACTTTATCTGACCAGTGATCTGACCAGTTTATCCCGCCATCAGGGATTGGCGTGTCTGTTCCCAAATTGATTTAAAGTTGCCAACCAAGTCATTCACGGATGGAACCTGGGAGGATGTAGACAAAGGCAGTGGAGGACATGGATGTTGCCCGTAGACCACAAAGAATGTAGAAGTGCCGATGGAACTTGAGTCAAAATGATTGTATGAGAACTCTGCCCATGGAAGCAGACTTGACCAGTTATCCTGGAGGGCCAAGACAGAATGCCGAAGATAACTTCCGAGGACCCGATTGACTATCTCCACTTGCCTGTTGGTCATAGTTACATAGTTAATAAGGTTGAAGAAGACAAGAGTCCCTCAGGTTCAACCTAGGGAAACCCTACTGTGTAGATCTAGGGGAAGGCGAAAACCCCTATGAGGCAAATGACAAATGCCCCATCACAGGGAGAAAATTCTTTCTCCACTCAAATAGCAATCAGAATAATCCCTGGATCAATGTATCACCAGAAATCTAATGCCCATAACATTTAATATTATATTTTTCAAGAAAAGCATCCAGGCCTCCCTTGAACTTATTTAATGAATAAGCCATGACATCACGTGGCAGAGAGTTCCATTGTCTCACTGCTCTTACAGTAAAGAATCTGCATCTGTGCTGATGGTGAAATCTTCTTTTCTCTAAATGTAGAGGATACCCCCTTGTCATGGTTACAGACATAGGAGTAAAAAGATCACTACAAAGATCTCTATACTATCCATTCAGAATCTTGTATATTGTGATCAGGTAATATAGTAGTGAGTAGGCTATATATATATATATATATATATATATGCATAAATGACCAGTGTTCAATTGTAAAAATATTTATCTCAATAATAACCCACTGTAAATCGCTCAGAATAATAACTGGGAGAGAGTGTCTATGTTAGTAGCTTGAGCGCACTTACAGTTAGTCCTCTGAGTGGAGACGTGTAAACCCTGCTCTTCTGCAGTGGCAGATACCAGGGGAGTTGCCGGTAAGTGTGTGACGTAACTCAAAACACGAGTGCGCTCAAACCAACTAACCACCCTGTGCACGCCTGCATCCGGAACGGGTCCCGCCTCCCTACATGATTGGAGGGGGGGAGTGGTCTAAGCTATGTAGTGCTACTCGGTCAGCGTGGTGAATAGGACAGCATCTAGGCAGTGGTTGCTGTCTCTGGTGCTGTATGAGATAGAATAAAAAATATGCATGGGTAGAAATAATGGATAGAGGTGAGTTGTAAAAAACAAGTGGCCTTGCCGTTACAATTTATGGGTATAAACAACTCACCTCTATCCATTCTTTCTACCCATGCACATAACCAGATTTACCTCCCAATGTCTTTATTCTATCTCATACAGCACCATGGACAGCAACCACTCCCTAGATGCTGTCTCACTACGCTGACCGGGCAGCGCCACATAGGCTAGACCCCTCCCCCCCTCCAATCAGGCATGCAACGGGACCCGTTCCAGATGCAGGCATGCACGGGACGGTTAGTTGGTTTGGGCGCACACTTGTGTCTTGAGTTACATCACACGCGCCTCTTGTATCTGCCACTGCAGAAGAGCAGGGTTTACACGTCTCCACACAGAGGACTAACTGTGAGTGCGCTCCAGCTACTAACATAGACACTCCTTCACAGTTATCATTCGGAGGGATTTACGGTAGTTTTTTATTATATCTTTAGGCTAGCACACCACCGGATATTGATACCAATATACTCACATTAACAGGGACTGTTGTGGACCCGAGTATGCTTACAGGTACTGCTTATCCTTGTTTGTTACTCTTGTATGACAACTTACACTTACATTTGGACTTTTATGTTATTCATTACATATCAGTGATAGCAACTGCTATACTGTTTCTATGTGGTCCCAGTCCACCCAACGTGGTATGTGAGTACTGTTGTTGGAATAACCGTCCTTGAACTTACCGATCTGATTTATTGATCTAATTTTTACACATTAACATTTGATTGAGTTTTTGTGTTGCTGTTTATCTTATGCCATTTCAGACATACCACCTGATAACCCCTGATGATGTCATTGTTACATTGTGACTGAAACGAGTTTGGTATAGGTGTCTGAAGATTTTGTATTCCTGAAATTGGATGTTTCTGTGAGGTCGCATATGTTGTATGTTACTCTGACCGACATGAGTCGTTACATTTCCTGTCATTTTCCAGTGCTAGACAGACACTGGTTATTGTCATTTATGGACCGACAGGGGTCCTAATTGGTGATAGGGACGACTTGGACAAACTCAACAGCTACACAGCCGAGACTGGTCTGACCTAATCACCTACGGACAGTTGATATTGACTGTCTTTTTATTTATTTGTATGTAATTTTGGAGACCCTTGGCCAACTGTTAGTGATTGTTAACTAAGATTGGCCTTATTTGCACAATAAATATTACTGATCATGCTTAGCCCTATTTTTGTCTTCATTTGGTATAATGTGCGAGGGCCAGATTACCCTTGATGGTGTTATGCACACACACACTTACTTTATTTTTCTATGTTTTTAATCTGTCAGCCCCAGAACGAGAGTCAATGGGGGAGAAATGGTGTAAAATTTAGACTGCTGAAAACTGCCCACAGCAACCAATCACAGCTTCTCTTTCCTTTGACCAGAGCTGGAAGCTGAGCTGTGATTGGTTGCTGTGGGCAGTTTGCACCAGTCTAAATTTTACACCCTTTGATAAATCTCCCCCAATGTGTCAGTATATCCAGGATAGATGAAAGATTGGACATATCCGACCCTCAGTCTCTCCTCTTGTTGTGGGGTTATTTTCTGTAAAAAAAAAACATGGTGGAGGGTTACGTTCCTGTATCGACTAAAGGGAACTAAACAAAATCATTAATAAAGATCCCCATCCACTCCCCCTGATCTCGGATCTACTCAATCAGGTTACAAGTGCCTGTTATCTTTCTAAAATCTCCATGGGAATTTCGAGCATTTGGTGATGCCCTTTGGCCCAAGTAATCCCCAGCTCTCTTCAAACGCTTTGTTAATGATATTTTTAGAAGTCCATTTGGTCCATTTGTGGTCGTAGATCTGAACAAAATCTTCATATTCTCCCTGGTCTAACTTATCAATGGAATTTATTACTGACCTTCCTCCCTGCAAGGGGAAGTCGGTTATCTAGGCTGTAGTAGACCTTTTTTCTAAAATGTGTCATTTTATTGCATTGAAAAGGTTACCTTGTGCGAAAACTCTTGCAGGGCTATTTATCCATCATGTTTTACGTCTTCATGAAATACCTTAAGAGCTCCCTTACTGGGTGGGAGGGCAAGTGGGGGAGGGGCATGGTCTGCATAGGGTCTACAGCCCTGTACTGCGACCTAGGAAGTCTCCCTCACCTTCCAAATCATGGCAGATCCACTTTAGGTTGGGGCTTGCATCAGAGGACAGGACTGTGGAGGTAATCTCTTCCTAGCTGTAACCCTGCTATGTGCCCACATCTGCCCTGCTCATTCCTTCATGCTCCCTGCAGTCTCTGTTGTCAGCCCTTGTTTTTCCTATTCTCTCCATTCCTGCTATAATGTGCCTGCACTCACACTCAGCCATTCACACTGCTGCAGGGGCGGAAACAAACTGCAGGGGGCCCCTGTGCAAAAACTGTGTTTGGGCCCCCCATAACCTGTTTGTAAATGCACCCTCCTGCCTTAAAGGTGCACACACAGATAAATTAGATGTATGCCAGGTTCCCTAGGACACATGTCCTGTTTTTTTGGGGGAGGCCCTACAGCATAACATAGATAGAACATAGAAAAAACTGATCATGGGGGGCACCCAAATAAAGAAGCTGTCAGAAGTGACATGCTGACCCGGTCCCATCCTAGACTGATGTATCTGTGACCACAACTTTCTGAATAACAACAACTAAAACTCTCAGAATGCTTTACACTTACAAAGCTCTCAGGGTGTGCTGGGAATTGTAGTTTCTAAGTGGACAACCCCTGGAATTGTCTGTTCATTTGTACTTCATATCCCAGCATATCCCAAGGCCTTCAGACTGTTAGTTAATGCTGGGAGTTGTAGTGTTTGCGGCAGTTGTTGGGGGGTCCTAGGTCTACACTGGAAGCTTTGTGGGAAATCAGAATGCATAGGTCTGTGGGAGCTCAGTTATAGTAGGTGGTCCTCTCTTGTAGTCCCCAATAAAAGTAGCTGGTCCACCGTTGTAGTCCCCATTATAGTAGCTGGTCCCCTTCTGTAGTCCCCATTATAGTAGCTGGTCCCCATTATAGTAGCTGGTCCTCTCTTGTAGTCCCCAAAAATAGTAGCTGGTCCACTGTTGTAGTCCCCAATAATAGTAGCTGGTCAACTGTTGTAGTCCCCAATAATAGTAGCTGGTCCCCTGTTGTAGTTCCCAATAATAGTAGCTTTTCCCCCGTTGTAGTCCCCATTATAGTAGCTGGTCCCCCGTTGTAGTCCCCATTATAGTAGCTGGTCCCCTGTTGTAGTCCCCAATATAGTAGCTGGTCCCCTGTTGTAGTCCCCATTATAGTAGCTGGTCCCCTGTTGTAGTCCCCAATATAGTAGCTGGTCCCCCGTTGTAGTCCCCATTATAGTAGCTGGTCCCCTGTTGTAGTCCCCAATATAGTAGCTGGTCCCCTGTTGTAGTCCCCATTATAGTAGCTTGTCCCCTGTTGTAGTCCCCATTATAGTAGCTGGTCCCCTGCTGTAGTCCCCATTATAGTAGCTGGTCCCCTGCTGTAGTCCCCATTATAGTAGCTGGTCCCCTGCTGTACTCCCCATTATAGTAGCTGGGCCCCTGCTGTAGTCCTCATTATAGTAGCTGGTGCCTTGCTGTAGTCCCCATTATAGTAGCTGGTCCCCCATTGTAGTCCCCATTATAGTAGCTGGTCCCCTGTTGTAGTCCCCATTATAGCAGCTGGTCACCCGTTGTAGTCCCCATTATAGTAGCTGGTCCCCCTGTTGTAGTCCCCTTTATAGTAGCTGGTCCCCCTGTTGTTTTCCCCTTTATAGTAGCTGGTCCCCTGTTGTAGTCCTCTTTATAGTAGCTGGTCCCCTGTTGTAGTCCCCTTTATAGTAGCTGGTTCCTTGTTGTAGTCCCATTATAGTAGCTGGTCCCCTGTTGTAGTCCCTATTATAGTAGCTGGTCCCCTTTTGTAGTCCCCATTATAGTAGCTGGTCCCCCTGTTGTAGTCCCCATTATAGTAGCTGGTCCCCTGTTTTAGTCCTCATTATAGTAGCTGGCCCCCTGCTGTAGTCCCCAATATAGTATCTGGCCCCTGCTGTAGTCCCCATTATAGTAGCTGGTCCCCCTATTGTAGTCCTTATTATAGTAGCTGGTCCCCCTATTGTAGTCCTTATTATAGTAGCTGGTCCCCTGTTTTAGTCCTCATTATAGTAGCTGGTCCCCTGCTGTAGTCCCCAATATAGTATCTGGCCCCTGCTGTAGTCCCCATTATAGTAGCTGGTCCCCCTATTGTAGTCTTTATTATAGTAGCTGGTCCCCTGTTGTAGTCCCCATTGTATTAGCTGGTACCTCTGTATAGTAACTTTGTAGTTGCTGATATCTCTGTGTAGTAACCTTCTAGTGGCTGCCCCCTCGCTCACCTACCTGGCCCCCATGACTAGCCGAAAAAAAAAAAAAAAAACACCTAAATTCTTGGGAGCTGCAGCTCTCCCAGTGTGGCTCTGTTTTCCTCCTCCCTCTTCCTTCGCGGGCAGCGTGTGGGAGAGACACTACCTGTGCCGAGAATCCAGTCCTCCTGTTAGTACTCACTCAATTGTAGTGATGCGCACAGCAGTCGGGCGAGAGGCAGGGTAAGAAGAGGGCTGTGACATTGGGTCGGGTGCCATATCTTTTGTGCAGTAGCGTCTGGGGCAGTGAAGGTACCGCCAGGCTCAGAGTCCGAGCCTGGCGGGCCCCTGTGCAGTTGAACTGGCTGCACATGCGATATGTCCGCCACTGCACAGCTGTATAGAAAAGTTTCTGTTACTGTCCTCCTGTACAGCTCTGTGATTCTCACTTCCTGATTGGTCCATGCTGAACACACCCCCTTCCCCGTTGCTGTCATGTGACCACAAAGACCTCTGACAGCAGCCCTGCTTCTATATTCTAGCCTGTTATATTACACTACTGCATTATGGGGATCTGCAGTTTTATCCTGCATCTACAAACTGCTGCTGTGTTATCAGGTTTCTGCACTTACTATACATTATACACATGCTGATTGCTATACTGTACAGTAACTTAAATATCACATATCCAGCTGCTGTGTTATCAGGGTTATACAGTTACTATACATTATACACCACATGCTGCTATACTGTACAGTAACTTATATATCACATATCCAGCTGCTGTGTTATCAGGGTTATACAGTTACTATACATTATACTCCACATGCTGCTATACTGTACAGTAACTTATATATCACATATCCAGCTGCTGCTGTGTTATCAGGGTTATACAGTTACTATACATTATACACCACATGCTGATTGCTATACTGTACAGTAACTTATATATCACATATCCAGCTGCTGTGTTATCAGTGTTATACAGATACTATACATTATACACCACATGCTGCTATACTGTACAGTAACTTATATATCACATATCCAGCTGCTGTGTTATCAGTGTTATACAGATACTATACATTATACACCACATGCTGATTGCTATACTGTACAGTAACTTATATATCACATATCCAGCTGCTGTGTTATCAGGGTTATACAGTTACTATACATTATACACCACATGCTGATTGCTATACTGTACAGTAACTTATATATCACATATCCAGCTGCTGTGTTATCAGGGTTATACAGATACTATACATTATATACCACATGCTGCTATACTGTACAGTAACTTATATATCACATATCCAGCTGCTGTGTTATCAGGGTTATACAGTCACTATACATTATACACCACATGCTGCTATACTGTACAGTAACTTATATATCACATATCCAGCTGCTGTGATATCAGGGTTATACAGTTACTATACATTATATACCACATGCTGATTGCTATACTGTACAGTAACTTATATATCACATATCCAGCTGCTGTGTTATCAGGGTTATACAGTTATTATACATTATATACCACATGATTGCTATACTGTACAGTAACTTATATATCACATATCCAGCTGCTGTGTTATCAGGGTTATACAGTTACTATACATTATATACCACATGCTGATTGCTATACTGTACAGTAACTTCTAATATGACAGATTCAGCTGTTTCTCATTGTTTGTTTCATTTGTTTAACATGATATTCAGAATAAAATTATTTTTGGGGCGTGGAACCAATTTTCTGCATTTTAATGATTTCTTATGGGAATTTTTTTTTGGTACAAGCATGGTCCCGGAACGAATTATGCTTGTAATCCAAGGCACCACTGTATATTATACATGTATATTAGACGTAGGGTGGTATTGGGAAGGGGGATTGTTTAGAATATTGTTTTTATTTCCCAAGTGGTGATGAAGTGTATTTGTTTTGCCACTAGATGTCGCTGGTTTTTCTCTGTATGTATTGCACAGCTGCAGGAAACCAAGGGTTATCTGCGTACCTATAGGAGCTGTTTGTTTCCTTCACCTATCTCTGTCTCTCTTTCTTCACACACTCTCTTCTCCACCACTCACAGGAGCTTTTACACACACCCTGTAGGAAGTTGTCATATGGAGAGAGGAAGTGTAGGTACACTTTAGTCAGTCCTGAGTAGTCTGGTCTAGTGTGTGGTAGTGTACAGACGCTTATAAGAGACACACAGACTTTCCTTTTCTTCAAAGCAACACGTTCACCTAAGATACTGGGCTAAACCACTCCAGAGAGGAGTCAGAGAACACCCCAACCCATGCCGTGAACCTCTCTAAACGTGCAGGGAAGTATCCAAAGACATAGGAACTGATCTGGATAGGACAAAGTTGCTAGAAGCCAAAGTACCCTATCTTGCAATGCAGGTGCAAACGAAACATTCTGGAAACTCTGCTCAACTCAGGTAACAAGGGCTGGGGCTTGTGTCACCCTAGGAGAACGGGTAACCCGACATTTTAGGGCAACAGGTGGTGCAAAGACAACAAAGGTCAAAACAAGGGCACAAATATTCTTTCAAGTATTTCTTCTCCTTCTAAAAGTTACGGCAGAGCACAGTACTACTTTGGGTTGGGACTCTCACGGCTTCTCCTCTCCACTACTCTAAAACTTCTACTCTTCTTAGCAGGCAACCAAGTCAGCACAACTACTTCTACTTTTGCAGCTCCTAATGCAGATTGTATCTACACAGTTATTACTACATGCTTGGGTTCTCTCCACTTTCTGTGGGTGGCGGTACCAATAGTCCGGGTTGGTTATAACTCCACTCTGGACCACCATGATAAGCGCCCAAGGGACCCCTCACAAACTGGCAGGTCACTGACCACAGGAAAAAAGATATAGCCTGCCACTCTAAAATAAAAGCAGGTGTGCCCCCACATCTGTGTGCCAACTGGAACAGTATACAATCTGGCTAGGCATCACACTCTACCATCTAGCAAGTGATCGGTCGACCTTAGTAGCCCCAACACTCCAGCAACTCCTGCGAAGTCAACCAACAGCATCACTCCACATTAAGAAAAGAAAAAAACTGCCATACACTATAGTACCAGTATTATACAGCCTAACCAGTGTCATACAGCGACAATGTAGTGGTGGGGACTAAGTATACGCTGCTGTATACTGTGCTACACTATTTTGCTGACAGTACTATACTTACTACTCTCCAAACCCTTAATACATTTCTTTTTCCGCTCGGTGTTATCCCTTTCAAAAAATAAAATAAAAACAAAGTACAAAAAAAAAAAATCACCTTCCATACATAAAAGTACCAGTACCAAAAAAATAAATAAAAAACTAACCAAAATGACATTTTTTGTTAAAGGTGCCCTCTAAAAAATATTCAAAAAAACGTCACATGTACCCAAAAGGTATACCACTAAAAACGTCAGCTTATACCACAAAAAAAAGCTCCTCACATGACTCCATTGGCGAAAAATAAAAATATTACTGCTCTTACAATATGCAAGACACAGTTTTTATAGTATAAATGCCATAAATTATACCAAAAGCTATATAACATGGATATCGATGTAATCGTACCGACCTGACGGATAACGATAACATGTCATATGTAACTTATAGTAATCGCTATATAACATGGATATCGATGTAATCGTACCGACCCGACGGATAACGATAACATGTCATATGTAACTTATAGTAATCGCTATATAACATGGATATCGATGTAATCGTACCGACCTGACGGATAACGATAACATGTCATATGTAACGTATAGTAACCGCTATATAACATGAATATCGATGTAATCGTACCGACCTGACGGATAACAAAAACATGTCATATGTAACGTGTAGTATCCGCTATATAACATAGATATCAATGTAACCGTACCAACCTGTCGGATAATGATAACATGTCATATGTAGCGTATAGTAACCGCTATATAACATGGACATCACGATAATCGTACAGACCTGACGAATAACGATAACATGTCATATGTAACGTATAGTAACCGCTATATAACATGTCATATGTGACGTATAGTAACCTCTATATAACATGTCATATGTGACGTATAGTAACCGCTATATAACATGTCATATGTGACGTATAGTAACCGCTATATAACATGTCATATGTGACGTATAGTAACCGCTATATAACATGTCATATGTGACGTATAGTAACCGCTATATAACATGTAATATGTAACGTATAGTAACCGCTATATAACATGTCATATGTGACGTATAGTAACCGCTATATAACATGTCATATGTGACGTATAGTAACCGCTATATAACATGTCATATGTGGCGTATAGTAACCGCTATATAACATGTCATATGAAACGTATAGTAACCGCTATATAACAAGTCATATGTAACGTATATTAACCGCTAGGGTATAACATGAACATCACGATAATCGTACCGACCTGACGAATAACAATAACATGTCATATGTAACGTATAGTAACCGCTATATAACATGTCATATGTAATGTATAGTAACCGCTATATAACATGGACATCACGATAATCGTACTGACCTGACGAATAACGATAACATGTCATATGTAGTGTATAGTAACCGCTATATAACATGTCATATGTGACGTATAGTAACCGCTTTATAACATGTCATATGTAATGTATAGTAACCGCTATATAACATGTCATATGTAAGGTATAGTAACCGCTATATAACATGTCATATGTAACGTATAGTAACCGCTATATAACATGTCATATGTGACGTATAGTAACCGCTATATAACATGTCATATGTGACGTATAGTAACCGCTATATAACATGTCATATGTGACGTATAGTAACCGCTATATAACATGTCATATGTGACGTACAGTAACCGCTATATAACATGTCATATGTGACGTATAGTAACCGCTATATAACATGTCATATGTGACGTATAGTAACCGCTATATAACATGTCATATGTGACGTATAGTAACCGCTATATAACATGTCATATGTGACGTATAGTAACCGCTATATAACATGTCATATGTGACGTATAGTAACCGCTATATAACATGTCATATGTGACGTATAGTAACCGCTATATAACATGTAATATGTAACGTATAGTAACCGCTATATAAGATGTCATATGTGACGTATAGTAACCGCTATATAACATGTCATATGTGACGTATAGTAACCGCTATATAACATGTCATATGTGACGTATAGTAACCGCTATATAACATGTCATAGGAAACGTATAGTAACCGCTATATAACATGTCATATGTGACGTATAGTAACCGCTATATAACATGTCATATGTGACGTATAGTAACCGCTATATAACATGTCATATGTGACGTATAGTAACCGCTATATAACATGTCATATGTGACGTATAGTAACCGCTATATAACATGTCATATGTGGCGTATAGTAACCGCTATATAACATGTCATATGAAACGTATAGTAACCGCTATATAACAAGTCATATGTAACGTATATTAACCGCTATATAACATGTCATATGTGACGTATAGTAACCGCTATATAACATGTCATATGTAATGTATAGTAACCGCTATATAACATGGACATCACGATAATCGTACTGACCTGACGAATAACGATAACATGTCATATGTAGCGTATAGTAACCGCTATATAACATGTCATATGTGACGTATAGTAACCGCTTTATAACATGTCATATGTGACGTATAGTAACCGCTATATAACATGTCATATGTGACGTATAGTAACCGCTATATAACATGTCATATGTGACGTATAGTAACCGCTATATAACATGTCATATGTGACGTATAGTAACCACTATATAACATGTCATATGTGACGTATAGTAACCGCTATATAACATGTCATATGTGACGTATAGTAACCGCTATATAACATGTCATATGTGACGTATAGTAACCGCTATATAACATGTCATATGTAACGTATAGTAAACGCTATATAACATGTCATATGTAACGTATAGTAAACGACGTACAAAAAAATGATTAAAAACAGCTGCTAAATTGTGTTTTTTATTCATACCACCGATCGAAACGTCAGCTTGTCTTACACAAATATTTTGGCACCGCAAGGACTCTGTGACATGGTATAATGGCTAAAAAAAAAACTAAAATAAAAAAAAGACCCCAAAATTCCCCAGGTCTCTGTCATGTCTGCAGCCTGTGGTTGAGTCAGGTGACGCACTGCGGCCACATATGGGGGATTTCTAGAAACATTGGAATAAGGGGGATAAATATTGAGTTCCATTTCTCAGTTAGTATTTGCTGTGTAAGAGGAAAAAAATAATTAAAATAGAATATCTGCCAAAAAAAATGAAATTTTTAAATTTTTCCTCCAACTTGCTTAAATGTCTGCGGAAAACCTAAAGGGTTAATAAATGTATGCAATGTTACTTTGAATACTTTTAGGGGTGTAGTTTTTACAATGGAGGGATTTATGGGGATAACTAACATACAGGCACCACAAATCTACTTCAGAACTGAACTGGTCCCTGACAAAATCAGAATTTATAATTTTCATGAAAATTAGTAAAATCGCTTCGAAATTTCGAAGTCCTTAAACATGCTAAAAAGTAAAAGGACGTTCACCAAGTGATGTCACCATAAAGCAGAAATGTTGTAGATGTTGCAAAATATAATAATAATTAGTTCATGTAGCATGACTATCTTTCTTACGAAAAAGAGAATTTTAAATATAAAGAAATGTACATTTTTCTAATTTTGCGAAAATGTTTTTTTTTTTTTTTTTTTTTACAAAAAACTACTGCGTGCATCAACCAAAGTATACCACAAACATAAATAGGAATATGTCATGAAAAAATGTTCTCTATTGTCTATAGCTGAGAATAGTGATATGAAGACATTAGCAGCGTTTCCTATGACCTGTGATAGAATGAGAATTACTATCACAATAACCTGCACAAATCCCGGACACATCATTTATTTTATACAATCTGGGAAGGAGTTCTATATTGTGTGGACTGTCCAGGAATCTGCAGATCCCTGTCATCTCTGGAGCCATAACCCCCATCATCTATTACAGGAATATTACAGATAGAAGCCTGTACTGTGTCTATAGATGGGGAAGCTGTGTCTGCAGCCGTCACACTATTCTCTCCCCTTCTCTAATAGACACAACACACAGGACATTATCACTTACTCTGCACATGCAATACTTGGATAAGGTTCTCCTGGCAGTTGTATATTTTCTGAATAATGACAGACAGTGAACAGCCCCCCGATGATGAGGTCTCCATCCTGGTAACATTCCTCTACATCCCGGAAATTTGTTCTGATCTTGAGATCACAGAGTAATTGTGTGGAAGGAAGCCATGGAAGTATCAGTATAATAAGGAAGATGAACATCTCATAAGAATATGATGATAGAGAAGAAGCGTATACTGGTCTAAGTAATATATAATGATGGAAGCAGCAGGGGCAGCAGGGACACAGAGCGTGCGGCAGCTCATAGGATCAGTGACATTATGGTGGCTGCTCTCATCTCTCCTCTTCTTATACAGGATGATGGGATATATTTTACACTGTCTGGTCTCATCACACATTATTCTGGATCTGATCCCTGATGATTGTCGCCGGATCCATCTTTACAATAGAGAATCAGAGAAAAAGATGAAGAAACAGAAATAACGTTCAGCCGTCCTTGTGTTATACAGATGTGTTTCTTTCCATATCCCACAGTCCTGTACACAGATTCCCATCACTCACATTAACCCGTCTCCAGTAAGGCTTACAATCTAATTTACACTCTAAGAGCAGTATTAAAGAATCTGGTTAATATAGTAGATCATCACTCATTTTCTGAGCCTATGACATGACTCCATTATATATGGTCCATATGTGGTGTCCCAGCACAGGTGTTTCTACTGGTTACACCCTTCGCAAAAGTCTGTACTCAAAAGTGTAAGTGGTAATGTAGCAATACCAAAGTTTTACCACAAGATGTCGTTGTTATGTATAACTGTACCTAGATATTGCACAGCTGTAGGAACTAAAGGGTTTTTGTTTTCTTATGTATCACATGGATCTATACACCATTGAGAGTTCTTTCTTCTTCTAACCTTTGTTCTTCTAATCACTTTTCTCTTAACATCTTACACATGCACTCCTTACCCACTCACAGCACAGTTTACAATTGCTGTAGGAAGGAAGTCACATAGGTAGAGGAAGTGTGAGATCTTCTTGCCTTGGATTCTGTAGATAAAGGACGCAAGATAGGACGTTCCCTACAGCAGTCAAGTTGGGCCCTGGCACCTGCCAGGTCCCCAGTATGCGAGACCTAGACACAGTTTTCCCTAAAGCAACCCTATTACACACTATGCAGTGTTAAGTCACTACTAAAGAGGACAAGTGAGGGATCACCCCAACCCAGGCCATGAACAAAAGTAACAGTGCAGGACAGTATCCACAAGAAGTAAAGGAACTGATCCGGAAAGAGCAAACTTGCTAGAAGCCTCTGACCACTCTGCTCATCCCAGGTAACAAGGTCTGGGGCTTGTGTCATCCTCTAGGACGGGTCACCCCACACTGGTGATTAATAGGTGGTGCAAAGACCAAAGGGTAAAAAAAAAAACACAGGCACAAGTATTCTTTCTACTTTCAAGTATTCTACTTATTCTACCTCTAAAGTTCCCGCAGAGTACAGTACAACTTGGATTGGGACTCTTTCGACATCCTCCTCTCTACTCTTCTAAACCTCTTCTACCTCTCAACACCCAACCCAGCCAGCACAGCTGTATCACTCTCTTCACTCTCAGTACAGATCCGTTCCTGTCTCGAGTCTAAAAGTAACTTATCAAGACAAAAGTATATTGTACTTTTCTGTATCAAGTATCTTCACAGTAAACTAGAGTTTATTTATTTTAACGGGACTCTGTGGTTCTTTGTCAAGCACCAGCACAGTCATCACAGTTTCCTTAAGTTATCTCCCCATTCTGTGGGTGGTAGTGCCGATAGTCAGGGTGGGTCAATGTTTCACTCTGGACCACAGTGACAATCGCTCAAGCGACCCCAAAACAGCCCGGCAGGTCACTGTCCACAGGGGAAAAGATATAGCCAGCCCACTTTAAATAAAAGCAGGTGTGCCAGCATACTTTTGTGCCCAACCCGCACTGGCGTCTTGACAAAATACCATCAGGCAGCCAGTCAACCACTACACCGGCGGAGTCAAGCTGTTCCATCTAACTTGTGACCGGCTGTCTGTCTCTGCTCACTGGCAGGGCAGCGCGTGTGTACACCACACATGCGTTCCCTCTTCACATTCCCTGGTGTCTTCCTGGCTTCTCTCAGCTCCTTGCAGCCACCGGTGCAACTTCCCAGGCTGTCTCTGAAGTAACAGGCCCCTCAGCCAATCACTGGCCACTGCATTCCTGTCTCGGCCAGTGATTGGCCTGTCATTGCAGACACTGCGGAAGCGGGCCGGAGTTAGCAGGACATCAGAACAAGGAGAGGTCTGTAGAGTTTATTATTCTCTTCAACAGATTCAACAGCCTTCAGACACACATCACTATTACATGTAACTGTTACATGCAGCGATGAGAGCCCGGCGGCCGTATATTTTAGGTCAGGACTTAAAGGCACAGTCAGACAATGATCCGCCTGATTTGGCAGATTATCTCTCTCTGTAATAGGGCCCTAAGGCTACATTCACACATTCAGTAGTTTTTCAGGACTGTATATCATGTGTCAGGAGCCGGCCGTCACACTCGGCTCCTGGCCCTCCTGTAAGCACCTAGGGTGTCCTTGGCAACCGGCCTGGACAGTTACGATGATCGCGCCAACGGCATCCCTGATGATGTTGCTGCTGCGGCCAGGGATTCACCACCCCCGTCAAATTGCTCAGGTGTTTTGATTATTGGCCTGCTGACTGGCGGCTGACACTACCAGTCAGCTTCATAGTGTGTGCTGGGGGATTGGGAGCTCTGCCCCAATCACACCTGGGGCTGGGACTCCAGCCTCCATTTAACTACCTATTATGATTCTTTGCCTGCGATAGAGACTCTTTGAGTGGGACCTTGCATTTCATCCTGATTGTTATTCCCTGTTTTTCATGATTTTTGCTTGAATTTACGAGTATTCACCTGACTTTTGATTTTGTACCACAATGACCGATAGTTCCTGACTTGGATTGTTAACCCTGAGATTATTGTGTTTGTCTTGTCCTGTCTTTGTCTAGTGTACCACATATATTAGTAGAGTGATTAGTCCCCTGAAGGCAGCTATATAACAGTTATACTTACTGTATTCAGGTCCAGTCTCCTGAAGGCTGCTATATAACAGCTATACTTACTGTATCCAGGTCCAGTCTCCTGAAGGCAGCTATATAACAGCTATACTTACTGTATCCAGGTCCAGTCTCCTGAAGGCAGCTATATAATAGCTATACTTACTGTATCCAGGTCCAGTCTCCTGAAGGCTGCTATATAACAGCTATACTTACTGTATCCAGGTCCAGTCTCCTAAAGGTAGCTATATAACAGCTATACTTACTGTATCCAGGTCCAGTCTTCAGAAGGCAGCTATATAACAGCTATACTTACTGTATCCAGGTCCAGTCTCCTGAAGGCAGCCATATAACAGCTACTGTATACTTACTGTATCGAGGTCCAGTCTCTTGAAGGCAGCTATATAACAGCTATACTTACTGTATCCAGGCCCAGTCTCCTGAAGGCAGCTATATAACAGCTATACTTACTGTATCCAGGTCCAGTCTCCTGAAGGCAGCTATATAACAGCTATACTTACTGTATCCAGGCCCAGTCTCCTGAAGGCTGCTATATAACAGCTATACTTACTGTATCCAGGCCCAGTCTCCTGAAGGCAGCTATATAACAGCTATACTTACTGTATCCAGGTCCAGTCTCCTGAAGGCAGCTATTTAACAGCTATACTTACTGTATCCAGGTCCAGTCTCCTGAAGGCTGCTATATAACAGCTATTATTACTGTAGCTAGGTCCAGTCTCCCATAGGCAGCTATATAACAGCTATACTTACTGTATCCAGGTCCAGTCTCCCGAAGGCAGATATATAACAGCTATACTTTCTGTATCCAGGTCCAGTCTTCAGAAGGCAGCTATATAACAGCTATACTTACTGTAATTGGGTCCAGTCTCCTGAAGGCCGCTATATAACAGCTATTAGAGATGAGCAAATACTATTTGATCGAATAGTACGCTATTCAAGGTATTTGACTGGGGTCGAATATTCCAGCCAAAACGGAGTAAATATTCAGTTCGCCCTCCAACATCCCCATGCGCTTCTTTCCAGCATCTTTCCATCTTTCCAATAAACATGAGGGGGGCAGGCACTAGGAATAGGCAGGATTAAAAAAAATAAAATAAACACCAACTGTGATTGGCTGGCTAAACCATGTGACTTCCTGAATCTTAGAATAGTTATTTGGGATTCGTTTTACTTGCTGGTTGGATCTAGAAAGGGACAGACTGTAAAGCAGAGAGAAAAAGCTTTTAGGTGAAGTTAGGTAGGTAGGGACCCCCAAAAGCCCTTGTTAGGGCTAAGACTATAAAAAACTGAGATTTACAAGCTGTTGTGAGACAGGCAGTGTGTATACACTGTATAAGTTGTTGTAAGTAGAGATGAGTGAGGCGGTTCGGGCGGTATGGGATCCGGTTCGGATTTTTCCAAAAGTCTGAGTCCGATCGGATTCGGATTTTTGGAAGTCCGCTCCGATTTTTTTTTTCTTGCTTTCTAAAATGGAGCCTGCCTGGCCTCCATGTTGGCTACTGTTGCTGATGCCTGGCCTCCATGTTGACCACTGCTGCTCCTGCCTGGCCTCCATGTTGGCTACTGTTGCTGATGTCTGGCCTTCATGTTGACTACTGTTGCTCCTGTACTGGCCTCCATGTTGGCTACCGCTGCTCCTGTACTGGCCTCAAATGACTATTGCTGGACCTCCACTGGCCTCCAATGACTACTGCTGCTCCTTCACTGCATTTCTGACCTTTTTACTGTATAGACCCTGTAATGGTGAGTTTCCTGCATAGACCCTGTAATGGTGAGTTTCCTGCATAGACCCTGTAATGGTGAGTTTTCTGCATAGACCCTGTAATGGTGAGTTTCCTGCATAGACCCTGTAATGGTGAGTTTCCTGCATAGACCCTGTAATGGTGAGTTTCCTGCATAGACCCTGTAATGGTGAGTTTCCTGCATAGACCCTATAATGGTGAGTTTCCTGCATAGACCCTGTAATGGTGAGTTTCCTGCATAGACCCTGTAATGGTGAGTTTCCTGTATAGACCCTGTAATGGTGAGTTTCCTGCATAGACCCTGTAATGGTGAGTTTCCTGCATAGACCCTATAATGGTGAGTTTCCTGCATAGACCCTGTAATGGTGAGTTTCCTGCATAGACCCTGTAATGGTGAGTTTCCTGCATTGTACCCTGTAATGGTGAATTTCCTGCATAGACCCTGTAATGGTGAGTTTCCTGCATAGACCCTGTAATGGTGAGTTTCCTGCATAGACCCTGTAATGGTGAATATTGAAGTCGGAAAAAAAAAATAACTTTGAGATATCGAAAAGATAATGATGTTACTGACATGTAGAGCCCTAAATTTACTACCCCCGTATCATATAGATGCTTTAAACTATAAAATCCGAAAATGTCCGAAATTCGGTTGAACCGAACTGTCTGAAAAAATCCGGAAGTCCGGTCGGAACAAACGTTTGAAAAGTTTGCTCATCTCTAGTTGTGAGACAGGCAGTGTGTATACCTACTGATAGTGTATACAGCTGTATACTGTGTGTGGGGGATAATACCTCTTATCTTGCTACTACAGATTTGTGCAGTCTGTGTCCTGTGAAGGCGTTGACCAGCCCTTTTTTCTATTGTTGTAAAAACAATTCTATATACGGTATACGGCTGTATGCTGTTAGTGTGGGATAAATTAAAAACTATCTGGTACAGCTAAATTGTATACGAAAAAGTTAAACGGCTACTACAATGCGTAGTGCAAAGCGAAGAAGACAGGGATGCAGAAATGCTGCTGGGGTTTAAAGCCATGGTCAAGTGGTTGGGGATACAGCGCATGCTTCAAAGCGACGTCCAGTATCGCACGCATCCACCATCCCTGGCTTTTAGGACAGTTGTGAAGGGGGTGGGGTACACAACTATCGAGACCTGATCAGCATGACCAAGTGTTACGATGGATGGCGGAGAGTGTTTTCAGTCATTTATCCACTCACTCCAGTCTCAAGGCTAGCCAAGAGTCTGACATTCATGTCTCCAAACCTGCACAATTAGTCCATCATAGTCATCCGAACATGTGAACAGAGCAAAGAAAAAAGACAAGCACAAATATGCAGCACACCCACTATGGAATAAAGTATAACAAACAATCTTTATTAAAGCACATAAAAAAAGGGATTAAAAACAATTAAAAACACAAACAACCATATAGCATCACCACAATACGGTATGCTATTGTCTCTGTCCAAATGGTAATAGATAATCACCACTTCCCTGTTAGGGGAACATAATATAACATATATACAAAGAAGGTGTGGGTCAACAGATACAATTATGCATCCCTCCAGGTAAGAGGTAAACAGTGGCCCATCTCATGTATATATAAATGCTACAGAATGGTAGGGAAATACAACCTGCAATGCACAATGTCCGTCAGACAGAGAAAAAAGAGGCCCTCCCTCTTATTGTTATTTCTGCACAGCATCACCCTGATACTAGTTATTTAGTGGTGCCCTCCCTATTTACATAATTGCATCATAGTCATCCCACCCTTGCCCACTCTGAGGAGCTCTTTTCGGGTCCTTTTCCCCAATTGGACAGTGTTAAAATACTTGATGAATCCCAGGAGCTACCTGGGGAATTTCTCTGTAGCGATGCACAAAATCTGGAGCACTCGCCATGTCCAGTTGATTTTGCTGTTGTGGACTGGCAACCTGAAGTCTTGAGGACTGACGATGAGGAGACCCAATTGCCGTTAATCCAAACAGTTGACAAGCCCAGTGTGCAAGAAGAGCAGCAGAGTGAGGAGATAGAAGAGGAGGGGCTGGACAATGAAGTGAACGACCCGACCTGGCAAGCATTGATGTCCAGTGGGGAAAGTAGTGGAGGTGTGGAGGCCCGCGCAGCACCAAAAAAGGCGCAAAGAGGAAGAGGGATGTCCAGAGGTAGAGGACAGACGAGTCATCGAGGGCAGGCCAGAGTCACCAGAGCCGAAGCTTTTCCCCGAAGCAGCCAGTCACGCCAAGCTCCCCCTTGAGGTCATGCATTTCTTTGGTGTTGAGGTTTTTAATGGTGCGCAGATAACAACCTGAGAGCGGTGTGCACGCTGTGTCACTCCAAACTAAAAAGAGGCTCAGAGAAGAGCAACATGACCACCTCGGCCATGCGTTGTCACCTGGAAGCAAAGCACTGGGCTCAGTGGGAAGAGAAAACACAGTAGAACCTGCTAGCGCTACAGTCCACACCAGCCAGGACACCTCGCCATCTGCCTGTGCTTCAGCCACTTCTGTGCCTTCTTCCCTTCCCCTGTTCCTGTGCGTCTGTTCCTCACCTGCACCGTCATGCAACTCTTCACAGCAATTGTTCATCACTCATTTGATAGCAGGTGTAAGTACACCTATACTAACCCCTCTGCCCAAGCCTTAAACTGCCACATCTCCAAATTGCTGGCCATGGAGATGTTGCTGTGCACCTCGGTATTCCGTTGAACTCTCATTATACGCCTTGGAGGTGCTGGCGTGCCCTGCCGCCAGCGATCTGTCTGAAAGAGTCTTTAGCGCAGCTGGGGGCATCATCACAGATAAGCGCAGTCACCTGTCAACTGACTGGCTGAAAATTCATGAAAATGAATGCCCAGTGGATAGAACCAGACTTTGCTTCTCCACCAATTGAAAGCCTCGAGAAGTGAAGTTAGATGTTTCAGCTCTAGGTCATTTCCTCCTCCTCCTCCTTTTCCTCCTCCTCCACTACCATACAAATGGGCCATTTAAATTTTTTTTTTCAAGGCTCACCTGAAGGGCCATGTTTACAATTTTCTTAAGCGCTCACTTCATAGGCCTCTATACAATTTTTTAGAGGGCTGACCTCATGGGTCTAAGTTTATAGGTCTCTATACAATTTTTTTGAGGGCTCACCTCATGGGCGTAAGTTCATAGGCCTCTATACAATTTTTTGAAGGCTCACCTCATGGGCCAAAGTTCATAGGCCTCTATACAATTTTTTTGAGGGCTTACTTCATCGGCCTCTATACAATTTTTTTGATGGCTAACCTCATGGGCCTCAAGCTAATTTTTCGAGGGCTCACTTCATGGGCCTTGTCAGAAGATACTATTTCTAATTTTAGAGGACAGATACATGTCACCGAGGTGGCTGGCCTTGGTGAAGTGGTAGCTTTAGACAGTAACTGTAGGTTATTGTCACTTTTATTAAATGTATCAGCTGTTTCCACAGCTGATCCGGGTCCGGCTTTAGTGGAGCAGTCAAAGCGATGGATGCTTCCCATGCTGTCCTATATGCATTTCAGAGATGTTGGCATCATTTCCCGAGGTTTCATTGTGCACTTGGTGACCTCCTAGTGGTCGAATCTTGATTTCCAGGTCCCAAGGATTTTTCTCCCATAGACTATAATGGGATTCAATATTTGTTCGAATAGTCGAATATCGGGAGCTATTTGAATCGAATCCAATATTTCACTATTCGCTCATCTCTAGAGAGCAAGTGTTCACACCTAGAGAGGCCTTTCCTACTGGACCTAGGTGCAGCAGTTTCCTGGCCACTGTGGACGCTGAGTGGTTGTTGCTGGCACAATAGAGGCACAGGTTCTGGGCCTCAGGCTTTCTACTATATAGTAATGGGCTGTTGGGTGATGTATGATATTACTTTCCAATATAACGGACAGCTCAGGAATCGGCTTCAAGATTTCTCCTACATAGTGATAGGCTGGTGTGTGATGGATGACATTACACTCCAATATAATGGACGGCTCAGGAATCGGCTTCAGGCTTTCCCCTCTATAGTAATGGGCTGGTGTGTGATGTACGATATTACTGTGGTGTCCCACCACGGGTGTTACTAGTTTATACACCTCTCGCTAAAGCCTGTACTCTAAGTAAAAGTGGTAATGATATAGTACCTAAGTTTTGCCACTAGATGTTGCTAGTATGTATATTGTGAATCTATGTATTGCACAGCTTGTTCTCTATTTGTGCACCAATGACAGCTCTTTTCTCTTTTCCACCTATCTCTATTTTCCTTCTTCTACTTCTTCTGCACTCTCTTCTCCACCACTCACAGCAGGTATTACATACCCTGTAGAAGGTTGTCACATGGGGAGAGGAAGTGTAGTCTCACACTTAGTCAGTCTTATGTAGAATCAAGCAGAGCACTCAAAAAGCCACGGGGGCCCAAACTGGCTTCCCGCTGGACGCAGATTCCACCCGGGTCGTGGATCCCAATCGGCCCAAAACAGGTGCAATACAAAAAGAAGGATGGCAGCGTGAAATAAAAGCTTAATCTTTTATTCCTCCATAAACAATGTAGTGACGTTTCGACTCATGTGAGTCTTTTTCAAACTTAGTCAGTCTTAGTCTGGTTCCTGTACAGAGAGGACACAAGCCAGAACTGTCCCTACAGCAGTCACGTTGGGCCCTGGCTTATGCCAGGTCCCCAGTTAGAGGACAGTCCAGTGTAGTCTTAAGCAAAATAGTTGACAGACACACCTGGGAAGCATGGACACTCTTTTCTTGAAAGCAGCTTTTCTACATACTTCTACACACTATGCAGTGCTAGATGCTCACAGAGGGGACAAAGTTAGAGATCATCCCAGTCCACACCGAGAACAAGTCTAAAGGTGCAGGACAGTATCCTGAAGCAAGCGGAACTGATCCGGATAGAGCAAAGTTGCTAGAAGCCTATGTACTCTATCTCGCAGTGCGGGTGTAACCAGGAAACCTTGGCCATCCTGCTCAACCCAGGTAACAAGGTCTGGGGCTTGTGTCACCCTCATAGGATGGGTCACCCTAAAGTATTCTCTCTACTTTCAAGTATTCTACTTATTCTACTTCTAAAGTTCTGGCAGAACACATTACTACTTGGAAAGTACTCTTGTGACATCCTCCTCTCTACGTCTCTGTACTCACTCAACTTCTGTGCACGCAACCAAGCCAACACTGCTATACTACCTCTCAAGCTCTCAGCACAAGTCTTGGCAGTCAAGTCCACAGTGTATTGTCAAGTCACAAGTCTACTGTATAGTACTGTACCAAGTATTCCTAAAGTAAAGAAGAGTTTATTTAAAGTAACAAGACTCAGTGATTATTATTTAAACACAGACACAGTAATTGCACCTTCCTTGGGTATAGCTCGCCACTCTAAAATAAAAGCAGGTGTGCCTCCATACCTGTGTGCTCATCTGGCACTGGCGTTATGACAGTACAACATCTGGCTGAGCCATATCTCGACCAACCACCACAGTAGTGGCGCCACACAGTACCACCTACCAAGTGACCGGTCGTGCCTTACATCACATTACTCTCCAGTATAATGGACGGCTCAGGGATCGGCTTCAGGCTTTCTCCAATATAGTGATGGGCTGGTGTGTGATGGATGATATGATATTACTCTCCAGTATAATGGACGGCTCAGGGATCGGCTTCAGGCTTTCTCCTATATAGTGATGGGCTGGTGTGTGATGGATGATATTACTCTCCAGTAGTGATGAGCGAATACTGTTCGATCGAATAGATATTCGATCGAATAGTGAGATATTCAACTATTCGATGTTCGTACGAATATCCCGCGAATATTCGATAAATATTCAATAGCGTTCAAATCCCCCAGCTTCCAGTATTACCCTTCAAATGGTCAAATAGATGTTTTTCACTAATCGAATACTTGTTCCCTTAGACTTTAATGGGATTGAATATTCGATCGAATATTCGAATATTCGCGGGATATTCGTACGCATATCGAATTTTCGAATATTTTACTATTCGCTCATCACTACTCTCCAGTATAATAGACGGCTCATTTCTGGCAAAGGCAGTATGATCCCTGAAGCTCTCCTGGGCAGCCGAGCGTCTCATCGGAGAAGGTCAGAGGCGTTCGGCTGCCATAAGAGCCTTGTGAGAATGACAGAGGCACCAGAAATTCCCGAAGCCTCTGTCATTCTCCTGAAGCTCTCCTGGCAGCTGAGCATCTCCGAGCTTCTCCTATGAAACGCTCGGCTGCCAGGGAGAGCTTTGGGGATCTTCGGCGCAGACAGTGTACGTCACACTGCCTGTGCCAAGAACGGGACAGGAGACACTCGGAGGCCAGGAACAGGCCCCAGGTGAGTTAACTGTTTGTTTTTTTATAATGGTAGCCCCATACAGTAGGGATGCAACCATTTTTGAGCTCCCCCACCATATGAGGTGACCACACCCAGCGTATAAGATGACCCCGGACTTCTAAGAAGTTTTTCCAGGGTTAAAAAATCATCTTTTATGTCGGAAAATAAGGTACTAGCGGTGTATACTGACATTTGAGGCAGGTCGTGGTTGTCTGGAATGGGGATGTAGGGACTGCAAAGTCATAGGGGGAGATTTATCAAACCTGGTGTAAAGTGACATTGACTTAGTTGCCCCTAGCAACCAATCAGATTCCACTTTTCATTCTTCACAGTCTCTTTTAAAAATGAAAAGTGGAATCTGATTGGTTGCTAGGGGCGCCTGAGCCAGTTTCACTTTACACCATGTTTGATAAATCTCCTCCATAGTGTTTAGCAAGTTGGGTGGGAAGGGGAAGGTAAGGGAAGTTAGTTTAGGTTTTTAGGTATATAGGTTGAAGGTCGATGGCACCTCGGGAGTAAGCCTTCCGGGCAATAAGGAGGAATGGACTCCTTTATGTAATAGGATAAAGAAATAGGTTGGTCATCCTTATGATCATGTTAGGAAGTGGACAGAGAGTTGGATTCATTTTAGTATATATTGTGTCGTTGTGTTTTAGCTAATTTATATTCTGTGAAAATTAATAAAATTTGTAAAAACAAAAAAAAACAAAAAAACTTTCTCCTACATAGTGATGGGCTGGTGTGTGATGGATGATATTACTCTCCAGTATAATGGATGGCTCAGGCCTCAGGATTTCTCCTATATAGTGATGGGCTGGTGTGTGATGTATGATATTATATATAATGGACGGCTCAGGCCTCGGCCTCAGGATTTCTCCTATATAGTACTTAGTAAATGTAAAATCTCCATTCTGTCATTTCTTTCATGTTACAGACGGGTTAAGAGAAAATCCAACCTGTAATTCCCAGCAGAGAGAAGAGAAAGTCGGTGAGGTGTAAATAGGCAGAAGTTTGTCGGTGTTCTCTGGTGTGCGGCCTCTCCCCTGTGATTACAGCTCTGAATGGGCAGAAAGTTTCTGTGATCTGTAAATAAGTAGAAGTTTGTGGTTGTTGTGTAAAGTAGTTATTACAGCACAATATGGCGGCTCCCCTGTGATTACAGCTCTGAATGATCGGCATACGGCGGGGGAATTCTACACGGCGGCATTGTGAGCGCTGAGGAGGGGGCCGCACCTGTCACCTCCATCAGTGTTTCTTTCTATAACCCATTCATTGTCCGTCCTGTGTAATTATGTATCCAGGTAACTGAGTCCAGGATGGATTACAGATTTATCCGTGTAGTGAGGAGTGCGGGCGGGGGAGCGGAGCGCGACAGCTGTGACCGCCGCTCTGATCTCTCATCTGGTTATACAGAGAATACTGTGTCATGTCTAATACAATGTATAATATACACATAGACCAGACACTACAGGATATAATATACACATAGACCGGACACTACAGGATATAATACAATGTATAATATACACATAGACCGGACACTACAGGAAATAATACAGTGTATAATATACACATAGACCGGACACTGCAGTATATAATATACACATAGACCGGACACTACAGGAAATAATTCAATGTATAATAGACACATAGTCCGGACACAACAGGATATTATATTCACATAGACCGGACACTACTGAATATTATAGACTATATAATATACACATAGACCGGAGACAACAGGACATAATACACTGTATAATATTTACATAGACCGGACATCATCCAATCATAGTTGGATACTGTACAATAAAGCATTTAACCCCTCCATTTCCAGAGCACTCCCCCCCCATTAGGTTACATCTGTAGCCTGTGCCATCTAGTGTGGCACTTTGCACCATATAGAAATACTTCTTTTCTCTCTATACACTATGAAACAAATTATGTCTAGGCATGCCAAAAGTCTGGCCCTTTTCGGGGTATCTGCAGTTTCAGGTGGTACAAGGGGAACACAGGCTCTTGGGAGAGGTGATTACAACCGAATTGGAGGAAGGTTGCAGCTCCCTGTAACACCTAGTGGGCCGGTGAATACCATCCAGGCAGGGATTGTCAACTGGATCCTGCAAAGTTACAGCTTCACAACAGCTAATAGCCAATCTCGGAGAAAGCAGCCATTAGAAGGGTCGTCCCAGAGTAGTTCCAACACCATTTCGTGGCAAGGGCTGGATGTGTCCTTGGCCCCGACTCCTGTATTGTCTAGTTATGAGCGAACATGTTCGTAAATGCTCGTATGTTTGTACTAACATGACGCTAATTGTTCGTGTTCCCCAATCCCAAACTATTTTTTAGATGATCAAAATGGTTGCAATGATCATTTTCGAACATATTTAAACTTGCAAACGTGTGTGCCACTGCGTAATTTACGATTTACAATTGATTTGTACTCATTTGCGTAGATTTCAGTCTAGACTTACATGTGTAAGTCTAGACTGAAAGGTACGCAAATGAGTACGAATAAAAAGCGTACACAAATACGCAACTGCGTAATTTATGCTTTGCACCTAATAATCTGTTTGAATGTGCATAGACTGAAAAGTACGCTTCTACTGTATGTTCTTTATTTGATCGTGAACATTTGGCAAACACGAACCAATCATGATCATTTTTTTTAAATGTTCGTGTTTAGGATCTGAATCGAACATCGGGATGTTCACTCATCACTAGTATTCTCATGGACCCAAACCAGCTTGGCAGGGCCGTCACCCAGAGAGCTTCTGGTGAGCCTAACACTCCCCCCGGAGTCTCAGCCGCTGTACTCAGAAGATCTTTTGGAGGAATGTTTTGACAGCCAGCAACTGGAGAGTAGCATTGAGACTTCTAGAGTTCAGAGGTCACAAAAGGAAGTCCAGAGAGCCCGGGTGGGGCAACTTCTGGCCAGAGTGCTTAGAAGAAGAAACCTTTGTCATGGACTATGATGATAATGTTGTAGGCCCCATGTTGAATCTCGGTCCACAGATGTCATCAGCACTGTCATCATTAGGGAACGAAGATGTATTTTTTTCCACTGACCCAGCATCAGGTTAAATCCATAGTTCATCGCTCCAGGGGTAAAAGGGATAGAGGTACAGCGTCAGCTAGTAGACAGAGTTTTCTGTCTACTAGCTGTCTATGAATATGACAGTGTAGAAGCTGTAGAAGTACTTTGAAGACAATAGACCTTTGAGAAAAGTAACCTTGGGAAGTGGAGATGAGGTGGCTTTGAAACTGTAGGGATTTATGTGGGATTCCATTCAGTCAAACTATTGATTCTCAGCTGGGGGTCGGAAGAGAGAGATCCTGTATTCACGGGAAATAACATCCGCCTAAGCTATCATGTGGGCACAGAGGGACACACAATCGGGAATTACAGGCCCACCTAGTGCATAGAGCTAGCTGTCTAGGTGACCCTTAAAGAGGATGTACCACCAGGTACATCCTCTTTAACCTGAAGCCACGGATTGAACGGCTTCATTCATTCTAATGGAGCTGCATCATACAGGGGAGGGAATTCCCTCCCACTGGGGGCGGCCCGGCCTACCTCCAGTGCTTGAGCACCGTCCGGTTCCGGTGCATAGAACGGCGCCGTGCACGGGAACAGGGCCATTCGAATCGTGGCTTCAGGTTAAAGAGAATGTACCTGGTGGTACATCCTCTTTAAGGAATCCTAGAAGCATGCCATAGAGACTCTGCCTATGCACTTAGCTTAACTACTGACTTGTAGAGTACCTCAGTTACTTGTACGTTCCTTTTTTAGAGGTAGAAGAAGAAGACAACAGCCCAGTGTGGATAGAATTTAGTCCCAGTTTTCCAAAGCCCCCTGATCAGGGTGCTCTAGACATGGCTAGGATCAAGAAGAAGAATAATAGTCCCGCACATGTGCCCTGGCCGTCTGGCCAGTCCCAGGAAGAATACTCTCAACAGGCTTTCTATAGTACTGCTCCTCAAACACCACACCTAATCCAACTCAAACAAACTCAGTCCCATCCCCACTACATAACATAGCCCTTAAGGGGGAAACGGATTGGGTAATAGACAGTATAACCCTCTGTGATAGGGCAGTAGGCCTATGAGGTAACAAGCTGAGGGACTGGCTAAACATGATTCAGGAGACAGTGGCAGGAAATGCACATAATCCATAGAGCATTCAGTTAACCCTTTTACCTCCAGCCGTGCAAAGAACAGTGACATCTAGTGGTGTGAGCAGCACATAACAGACATTATTTCCAGAGCATATACTGTACATAGACATACTACCAACTAGAGATGAGCAAATAGTGAAATATTCGAAAATCGATTTGTGCAGACTGTGATGCTCTACTATTCGATCTATACTAGAAAAATGCTTTTTCTTGGAAGCCAAAATTCGACCGCTTGGAGGTCACCAAGTCCACAATGACAACTCAGGAAATGATGTCAACACCTCTGGAATGCAACTAGGACAGCAGGGGAAGCATGCCTGGTTGCATCTAACAGGGTATTAGGGTATGTTCACACTGAGCAAATACGGCGGAATTCCGCAGCGGATCTCTCATGGAAATCTTTTAAAAATTGAGATAAGCTTTTTAAAAGTGAAGTTGAGGCACTTGAGGTGAGCCCTCCAAAAATTAGCTTGAGGCGAGCCTTTCAGAAACATAGAAACATAGAAAATTGTCAGCAGAAAAAGACCACTGGGTCCATCTAGTCTGCTCTTTTAGTATTTCTTATTATCTTAGGATAGATAAATGTTTATACCAGGCATGTTTAAATTTTGTTATTGTAGATCTACCAACCACATCTGCTGGAAGTTTGTTCCAAGTATCTACTACTCTTTCAGTTAAGTAATATTTTCTCACCTTACTTCTGATTTTTTTCCCCAGTAACCTCCCACTGTCTCTTTTTGTTCTTGAGTTCAGTTTTTTACTAAAAACACTTCCCTCCAGAACCTTATTTAGTCCTTTAACGTACTTAAAGGTTTCACTCATGTCCCCTCTTTCCCTTCTTTCCTCCAGACTATACAGATTCAAATCCTTAAGTCTTTCCTGATATGGTTTATGCCCCACACCCTCCACCATTTTTGTAGCCCGTCTTTTGACCCGTTCTAGTTTATCCATGTTTTTTTACAGCCCAGCATACAATTTGATTTGCTTTCCCCACCGCCTGGTTGCACTCGGGACTCATTTTAAGGCTGTCAGAAATCACTATCCCTAAATCCTTCTCTTCTGAAGTCTTTGCCAACACAGAACTGCCTATATGATACTCGGATAGAGGATTCCTCCTCCCCAAGTGCATTATTTTACATTTGGAAACATTAAACTTTAATTTCCAATGTTTGGACCACTTATCTAGCAAAGCTAAATCATTTTCCATATTACTGACACCTCCAGGAATATCAACCCTGTTGCAAACAGACAAACCTTAACTACCAAACCTTCTCCTATGTCAAATACAAAGATATTAAAAAGAATAGGCCCCAGAACAGACCCTTGTGGCAACCACTTATAACCAGTCTCTGCTTGGAATGCACACCATTACCATCACCCCTCTGATATCTATCCTTCAGCCAACTGCAAATCCACTGAACTATCCAGGCATTAAGTCCAATTTTCTGTAAATTCTCTATCAGCTCTTTATGGGGAATTGTAACAAAGTCTTTGCTGAAGTCCAGATAGGCGATATCCACGGCACCACCTTCATCCAGAACTTTTGTGACATAATCAAAGAAATCAATGAGATTAGTCTGACATGATTGGCCTGCAGTAAAGCTGTGCTGGTTTGGATCCATTAAATTGTTGATTCTTAGGTGCTTCATTATCTTTTTTAGAAGAATTTCCATCATTTTAACTACTACAGATGTTAAGCTCACTGGCCTATAGTTACTGGGTTTCTCTCTACTCTCCTTCTTGTGGATGGGTGTAACATTGGGGATTCTGCAATCATCCGGAACATCTGTTAGGAGGGACTGGTTATACAGATCTGTCAGGGGGGCAGCAATCACAGATCCGGAGTGGAATTAAGGACCTCGAGGTGAGCCCTCCAAAAATTAGCTTGAGACACTTAAGGTGAGCCTTTTAAAAGCAGAGTTAGAGGTGTGGGGATTAATTCAAATGGCAATAGAAAAGTCTCTCTCCATATGCAGTTTAGCCAAATACTTTATAAGGCAATGGAAAACCCCTTGTAAAACCCCTTGACCCTTGAGGTGAGCCTTTTAAAAGTGGAGTTGAGGTTCTTGAGGTGAACCTTTTAAAAAGAGGAGTTGAGGCCCTTGAGGAAAGCCCTCCAATTATTACTTTTTATGCCCTAGAAATGAGCCTTTTAAAAGTAGAGTTTGAGGCTCTTGAGGTGAGCCCTTAATAAAATTGTATGGATGGCTTGTGAAGTGAGCCCTCTAAAAAATTGTATGGAGGCCCTTGAGTTGAGCCCTCTAAAAAATTATAAGGAGGACCTTGAAGTGGCCCCCGAAAACATTATGAGCATGGCCCTTCAGGTGAGCCTTAATGCTGTTTTTTTTTTTGGTGGTTGACTAGGTGGTTTGGTGGTTGACTAGGAGGAAATGAGCTGGAGCAGAAACATGGCACTTCACTTTTGGCTGCTTTCCACCGGTGGAGAAGCAAAGTCTGGGTCAATCCAGTGGCTGTTCAGGACAGAGTTACGGTTGGCTAGGTAATCCCACAACATCCGCCGATACTTGTCCCTCCTGCTTATAGTAGGCCCCATAGTAATGGAAGTTGCGCGAGTGGGTGCCATGAACTTGTCCCACACCTTGAGCCTGATACTACTCAGCTGAGCATACAACGCTCAGCTGAGCCGCCGCACGTCATCGGAGCCCGCGGCGTCTCTGTGACGTCACCCGGCCCCGGAGAGGAAGGCGTCGCTGGAGCACGGTCAGGTAAGTTCCTGACAAAAATGTTTAATTTTTACACGAAATCATTGATCTTGTCTTGATTTTTTTTTATTTTCACAAGGGTTTAAAAGATAAAAAAAAACTGAAAATGTTTAGAGCAATTTCCCCTAAGTACGAAAATACCCCACATGTGGACATAAAGTGCCATACGCGTGTAGGGTAAGCCTCCAAAGGGAAGGAGCGCCATTTGATTTTTGGAGGCTGGATTCGGCCAGAATGGATGATGAATGCCATGTCGCATTTACAGAGCCCTCGTGCTGCCAAACCACTGGAAACCCCCCACAAGTGACCCCATTATGGAAACTACACCCCTCAAGGAATCTAACAAGGGGGCTTTCTAACATACAGTCCCCTCAAAAACACTTTAAACCTGAACAGGTCCCTAAAAATATCTGATTTTGAAATTGCACTGAAAATTTGGAAAATTGCTGCTAATGTTTTAAGCTTTCTATTGTCTAAAAAATGAAACATAGTTTAATAAAAGCTGCCAACATAAAAGAGACATGTTGATAATGCTATTTAATATAAAATCTATGTGGCATAATCATTTTCTGTTTAAGCAGAAAGGTTTCAAAGTTGGAAAAATGCATTTTTTCACAATTTGTCACAATATTTTGGTGTTTTTCATAAAGATTTGTTATAAGTATCGACTTCAATTTACTAGAAATGTAAAGTACAATATATCACGAGAAAAAATTCTCAGAATCGGCCGGATAGGTAAAAGCATCCCGAAGTTATTAATGAATAAAGTGACACAGGTCATGTTCATAAAATTTGTCTCTGTCCTTAAGGGGTTAAGGCCTAGCAGTAGTCAACATGGATGCCAGTTAAGGCCCAGCAATAGCCAACATGGAGGCAAGGACAGGCACACCGGTAGTCAACTTGGATGCCAGTTAAGGCCCAGCAATAGCCAACATGGAGGCAAGGACAGGCACACCGGTAGTCAACATGGATGCCACTTAAGGCCCAGCAGTAGTCAACATGGATGCCAGTGAAGGCCCGGCAGTAGCCAACAAGGAGGCAAGGGCAGGCACAACAGTAGTCAACATGGATGCCAGTTAAGGCCCAGCAGTAGCCAACATGGAGGCAAGGGCAGGCACAGCAGTAGTCAACATGGATGCCAGTGAAGGCCCAGCAGTAGCCAACATAGAGGCCAGGACTGGAGCGGCAGTAGCCAACATGGAGGCCAGGGCAGGAGTAGCAGTTGTAATGGGGTGACATGAGCAGTAGAAGCAGAATAATGAGGTCCATGGACAGGCGAGAGGTAGCAGGGAAGCAGCAGCAGGAATGGTGGAATGACCAGTAAGGCCTAGTTCACATATAGGCCATAATAGAAGCAGAAAAGGTCCTAGATCTTGGTGACAACAGGTCCAAATCCTACTCTGTGGTATCAGGAGCAGGTGTCACAAAGTCGTTCATTTTGATGAAAGTCAGACGCTCCACACTATCACAGGACAATCTGATTCTCCTGGGACTGACAATATGACCTGCTGCGCTGAAAACTCGCTCGGATGACACACTGCTGGCCCGACAGGAGACTGTGTCCAAAGCAAATTCAGCGAGTTGTGGCCAGACATCTAATTTTCCCACCCAGTAGTCGAGGGGTTCAGGGACGTTAGGTGGCAACGTAGAGTATAAAAACACCTGGACTTGCTGTTTGAGGTGTGCCGTCATGTCCTGCTGCTGTGCGGGTGCTCCTGTTACCCCGGCCTGTGGCTGCAGGAAAGCGTGCATCATGGACATCAGGCTCAGACTGGTGCCGCTGCTCATGCCACCCAAGCTGCTAGAGGAGGATGTGGAGGAGGCAGCACTGCTGGTGTGGCCCTGGTGGGAATGGCGTGAATGAGAGCGCCGTGTTCCTAAGGCTGCCACTAACTGAGCACCCAGCTCCTCTCTATAATAATTAATTTATTCCTACCGTTGGGAAAGGTGAATGAGTTCACACAGCTTGTTGCGATACCGTGGGTCCAGTAGTGTGGCCAGCCAGAACTCGTCCCGTTAACAAATCCGTTGCAAAAGTGGGTCAGCCCGAAAACATAGTAACATGTGCTTAGCCATTTTCACCAGGGAAATGGCTAAGGAGATCCCGCCTCCATCTCCAAAGCATACTGCCAATGAATACTGCCTTCATCCTCATCCTCCTCATAGCCCTACATATCCTCCTCTGCCCCCCCTCTGGTCTGGCAGGAAGGCTCATCTCCTTCTCCTCCACCCGTCTCCCCTAAGAGTTGCTGTGCGTACAGGTCCTCCTCGTCAACTTCCTCTCCCTCCTCTTCCGCCAAGCCTTCCTCCATTGACCCAGGCTGCGACAGTAACAAGACCTCTTCCCCCTCGCCACTGAGTCGAATCAGCATCAGCTCCAATACATGAAACATGGGTATGCTGGCGCTCAGTCCTGTGTCTTGCCCACTGACCAGAAAGGTGGCCTCCTCAAAGGGACGTAGCAAGCGGCAGGTGTCACTGTCCGAGCTCCAGGTTTCACAGGGGGGTTGCCATGCCTGCCTGCATCAAGACAAAATCAGTCAAGGCTTCTTCTACTCATAGAGCCGCTCCAGCATGTGGAGGGTGGAGTTCCACCGCTCGGCTACATCACAAATGAGACGATGGTTGGGAAGATGATTCCTCCACTGCAGGTCGAGGAGGATGTGGTGAGAGCGCCAGAATGGCTGAAGTGGTTACACAGCTTTCGAGCCATTGACAGCACAGTCTGTAAATGGGATGAAGAGTTTACAAAGTGTGTAACTATTAGGTTTAAAACATGTGCCATACACGCGGCGTGACTCATCACCACCGTCTCAACTTTAAGATAGCGTGGAGTCAGCCACGAGAGGATTTCCATCTCGAGCAGGTGGTGCAGCTCTTCCCCTGCGTGTCTCCTTTTACCCAGGCAGGCTAGGTGCCGCACAGCGTGACACCTCCATGCTACAAGGGAGGAACACTGGTGGTTGAGGAGGCTTTGGACCTACTGGAGGAGATGGAGGACCGCGACACAGGAACCCTGCTGTGACAACAGGCTGGTGTCATCGCCCTTCCCTGGCCAAGTTGCTGGGGATCCGTCGACCATATTACATTTACTCACTGAGCAGTAATGGACATATACTGCCCTTGCCCATAATTACAGCTCCAGATGTCTGTGGTTAAATGTACATGTCTGCTCACTGAATGGCTCAGCGAGTAAGCAACCTTTTTGCGAACAAAGCTATACATGGCCGGTATAGCTGTGTTGGAAAAGTAGTGTTGACTCGGCACCTTCCACCGTGGCTCCGCACACAACATCAGTTCACTAAAAGTGCCGAGTTGACAACTTTAACTTGGTCAGGTGGGAGTTCAGCTTGACTGCTGCAGGATTGCTGGGTGCATATGTCTGCCTCCGGTATAGGGACTCCATGATGCCAGGCTGCCTACTGCTAGCAACACAGGGGGCACCAGCTGAAGAAGGGAGTGAAGCCACACCAGGTATATTTGTCTGTCAGGATAACACGTATATGATAGACAGTATCACAAGGCTCCAAGTATGGGACAAATCTGTCTATAGCAATTTTTGTTTTAGAGTTTTATGCTACCCACATGCACCAGGTATATTTGTCTGTCAGGATAACATGTTGCCCTTTCTATATTTTTGTCTCAATCACTACATCTGTCTCTTCTCCGCTTTCCTAAACTTTTGGTCTTTGCTTTTATACAATTGCTTCTCAGTAGTCAGTAGTACAGCAGCACCAGCAGCGTTTTGTCAATGACAAGCTCTGTGCACTCATAACAGTATGCTTCCTCCCTCTCTCTCTCTCTCTCTCTCTCTCTCCACACTGCATGGTGCGGTCATGTGACTGCTCCTTATAAAGCAATACCAACGTCACACAGGGGGTGGGCTAGTGCAAGATCCCTGCTGATTGGGTGTATTTCAGGCATCATGGGAAAACGCGAAAAAAAAAATGCGAACCGGATCCCATACCGGCCGAACAGGTTCACTCATCTCTAGTTTTGACTCGTTGGTCTTTGCACCACCTAGGTCTTTGCACCTATTACCCACCAGTGTCGGGTGACTTGTCCTAGAGGGTGACACAAGCCCCAAACCTTGTTAACTGGGATGAGCAGAGTGGTCAGAGTACTCTAATTACACCCGCACTACTAGAAAGAGTAAGTAGGCTTCTAGCAACTTTGTTCTATCTGGACCAATTCCTATGTCTTCGGGATACTGTCCTGCACTTTTAGACTTGTTCACGGCGTGGGCTTGGGTGAACCCTGACTTGTCCTCTCTACAAATACTTAGCACTGCATAGTATGTAGAAATGCTACTTTCAAGAAACGAGTGTCTTTTCCAATATGCGTCTGTGCAGTACCACACCCAAGACTACACCGGTCTGTGTCCTCTAACAGAGGACCTAGCATAAGCCAGGGCCCAACTTGACTGCTGTAGGGACCGTTCTGGCTTGCGTCCATCCTCTACAGAAACCAGAGTAAGACTCCCTAAGGTGTGGCTACACTTCCTCTCCACATGTGACAACTTCCTACAGCATTTGTAATATGTGCTGAGAGTGGGTGAGAAGAGAGTGCAAGAGAAGAAAGGAGAAACGGGATAGGTAGAGAAGAGAAAGAGCTCTCATTGGTGCACAAATCACAGGAACAATAACCCTTTAGTTACCTACAGCTGTGCAATACTTAGGCATGCAATATACATAGTAGCGAAATCTAGCTCACTGTGCTTGCTGACAAGTGGTTGAAAATAAGTGGAGTTTAAAAAAGGAGTTGTTGGTGATTCTGTGGGTTTGGAGTGACTGATATATTGTTGTTTTGTGCAATTGTGTGGTGTGCATTGCTGCAGTGCATAGATACCTAGTGCCATAGTTGCTTAGTTAAACAGGTCCAAACAGTTTTTTTTTTTTTACTGTTTTTGTTGCACTGAGGATGATGGCTAGCGAGATGGAAGGTTTCATTCAGTGCGCAGTCTGCCGCATGTACGCACAACTGGAGCAGGTGTTCCAGGGTGAGTACCGCTGTGACAGATGTGAGCATGTTGCCCATCTAGAAGCTCGAGTTAGAAATCTGGAGAAGCATATTGCAACACTGAGGGAACTTGGCCACCATGAGAGGGAACTTTGGCTCACTGAGCAGGAAGTTAGTGGGTTAGAGATGGAGGGTGGTGATATAGATCAGGAGGCCCAAGTAAGTAGCTCGGTTAATGTAGTTAGAGGGACCAGTAAGGGATCCAAGAAAAGGAAGGCCACTTCTCCTACTGTATGCCCAAGCAAAATTGCCAAGTTAGGTGATGATGCAAGGGCATCCGTGTCAGAAATGGCAGCTCTAGTGGAACCTGTTCTCCCTAACAGCCGGGGGAACAGTCCAACTAGTAGTGGGCGGGATGGTATTGTAGGTAGGCCTAGACAGCTAGTGGTTGTAGGGGGATTCTATAATCAGGAAGACGGATAGAATAATTTGTCGCCAAGACCGCCTCAACCGAATGGTTTGCTGTCTCCCTGGTGCCAGGGTTCGGCATGTGGTGGAAAGGGTGGATAAATTACTTGGGGAGGCTGGGGATGACCCAGCTGTCGTGGTCCATGTGGGAACCAATGACAGGATACAAGGTAGGTGGAGGTCTATTAAAAATAATTTTAGAGAACTAGGTGCTAAGTTGAAGGGGAGGACCTCCAAGGTGGTATTCTCTGGAATACTGCCTGTGCCATGCGCATCGCAGGAAAGACAGCGGGAGCTTAGGGAGTTAAATGCATGGCTCACGTCGTGGTGTAGAGGAGAAGGGTTTGGGTTTTTAGAGCACTGGGCTGACTTTTCATCTGTTTTCCGCAGATAATTTGCACCTTAATGGAAGGGGGTCCGCTGTGCTGGGGGAGAGAATCCTAGAAGGGGTGGAGGGGTTTTTAAACTAGGGATGTGGAGGGAGGACAATGTAGTGTGTAATATAGTGGTGGATAGGTTAGAGAGGGGACAGAACAATGAGGAGGGAGGAGAAGCATCCTGTGGGGGGAGGATAAGACCAGTGCATAGGGAGATCCATATGTTGCGGATGAGCAGTGAGGATGATTGTAGCCACAGCACAGTAATAAATCCTATTTCTTATAATGAAGCGGTTAAACTCGATGGTAATATAAAGTGTATGGTTACTAATGCCAGAAGTCTAGCCAGCAAGATGGGGGAGCTAGAGGCCTATTGGAGGAGTCTATTGATGTGGTTGGTGTGACTGAGACATGGCTGGACTCCTCACATGACTGGGCTGTCAATATTCAGGGATTTACGTTGTTCAGAAGGGACCGGGTGGGCAGAAGGGGAGGAGGAGTATGTCTGTATGTCAGAAATGATATTAAAGTGAGTGTAAAAGATGCAATAGTGGGCGATGACTGTGATGATGTGGAAGCATTGTGGGTAGAACTACAGAAGGAGGTAAAGAGTGAAAAAATTATTCTTGGTGTAATCTATAGACCCCCCAACATTACTGAGGAGGTAGATGGCCAGTTGAATAGACAAATAAAGCGGGCTGCCCGGGAGGGAACAGTAGTGATAATGGGGGACCTCAACTACCCAGATATAGATTGGGGTCACGGTTCAGCTAAAACCACAAAGGGGAGGGAATTTCTTACCCTCCTGCAGGATAATTTTCTGGGCCAGTTTGTGGAGGAGCCAACTAGAAGTGATGCCTTGTTGGATCTGGTTATTTCTAACAACGCTGAGCTGGTTGGGGATGTCACTGTCCATGAACACCTGGGGAATAGTGACCACAATATAGGGACTTTTAGCTTAAAGTGTAGAAAAGAAAAACATGTTGGGAGGGCAAAAACTCTTAATTTTAAAAGGGCCAATTTTCCTGGGTTAAGGGCAGAAGTTCAGGGCATAGACTGGGAGCGGCTGCTATCACATACGGATACAGCTAATAAATGGGAAATCTTCAAATCCACATTAAATAACTGTACTGCCAAATATATTCCTATGGGTAACAAATATAAACGGTTATAATCCAATCCCACATGGCTTACAACCGAGGTTAGAAGGGCTATAAATGAGAAAAAAGGGGCATTCAAAAAATATAAATCTGAGGGGTCAGCTTTAGCATTTAAACATTACAAAGAAGTCAACAAAACCTGTAAAAATGTAATAAAAGCAGCAAAAATTCACAATGAAAGGCAGGTAGCTATAGAAAGCAAAAGAAACCCCCCAAAATTCTTCAAATATATTAATGCAAAAAAACCAAGGTCAGAGCATGTAGGACCCCTAAATAATGGTGAAGGGGAATTAATAACTGGGGATCAGCAGAAAGCTGAGTTACTTAATGGGTTCTTCAGTTCTGTATATACAAAAGAGGATGGAGCTTTGGTGGGTGGGGCCTGTACTGAGGTGGGTGGGGCCAGTGCTGCTAACACATGTAATGTACTGAACTGGTTTACTATAGATATGGTCCAAGATAAATTAAACAAACTCAATGTAACCAAAGCTCCAGGGCCTGATGGATTGCACCCCAGAGTTCTTAGGGAACTCAGTTCTGTAATTTTTCTACCCTTGTATGAAATATTCCGTGATTCTTTGCTTACTGGTTTTGTGCCGCGGGACTGGCGTAAGGCAAATGTAATGCCGATCTTCAAAAAGGGCTCTCGAACTTCCCCAGGTAACTATAGACCCGTAAGCTTAACGTCCATTGTGGGGAAACTATTTGAGGGGCTTATAAGGGACTACATACAGGAATATGTAGTGGCTAATAGTATTATAAGTGATAACCAGCATGGTTTTACTAAGGACAGAAGCTGTCAAACCAACCTAATATGTTTCTATGAAGAGGTAAGTAGAAGCCTGGATGGCGGCGCGGCTGTGGATATCGTGTACCTGGATTTTGCAAAAGCGTTTGACACAGTTCCTCATGGACGTCTGATGGGTAAGTTAAAGTCTATCGGTTTGGAAAATTTGATGTGTAACTGGATTGAAAACTGGCTTAATAATCGTACCCAGAGAGTGGTGGTCAATGATTCCTACTCCGAATGGTCCCCGGTAATAAGTGGTGTACCCCAAGGGTCAGTACTGGGCCCTCTTCTGTTTAACTTGTTTATTAATGATATTGAGAATGGAATTAACAGCAATGTTTCTATCTTTGCAGATGACACCAAGCTTTGTAGTACAGTACAGTCTATGGAGGATGTGCAGATGTTACAGGATGACTTAGACACACTGAGTGTTTGGGCGTCCACTTGGCAAATGAGGTTCAATGTGGATAAATGTAAAGTTATGCACCTGGGTACTAATAACCCGCATGCATCATATGTCCTGGGGGGAGTTACTCTGGGAGAGTCACTGATAGAGAAGGATCTGGGTGTACTTGTAGATAATAGACTACAGAACAGCACACAATGTCAGTCAGCTGCTTCTAAGGCCAGCAGGATATTGTCATGCATTAAAACAGGCATGGACTCTCGGGACAGGGATATAATATTACCGCTTTATAAAGCTTTGGTGCGGCCCCATCTGGAGTATGCCGTCCAGTTTTGGAACCCGATTCATAAAAAGGATGTTCTAGAGCTGGAGAGGGTACAAAGACGGGCAACTAAACTAATAAGGGGAATGGAACATCTTAGTTATGAGGAGAGATTAGGGGAGTTACATTTGTTTAGTCTGGAGAAGAGACGTTTAAGGGGAGATATGATTAATTTATTTAAATATATAAATGGCCCCTACAAGAAATATGGGGAAAAGATGTTCCAGGTAAAACCCCCTCAAAGGACAAGAGGGCACTGCCTCCGCCTGGAGAGACAAGGGGGCGCTGCCTCCGCCGGGAGAGACAAGGGGGCACTGCCTCCGCCTGGAGAAAAAAAGGTTCAATCTCCGGAGGCGACAAGCCTTCTTTACCATGAGAACAGTGAATCTGTGGAACAGTCTACCACAGGATCTGGTCACAGCAAAAAACATTAGAGGGCTTCAAAACAGGGCTAGACAAGTTCTTAGACCAAAATAATATAAATGCATATGTATAGAACCTATCACCCCTCCCCCTTCCCTGTATCCATCCCCTCCTTGGTTGAACTTGATGGACATGTGTCTTTTTTCAACCGTATTAACTATGTAACATAGAAACTACTTCACTACCACTAATACTTTGAAGTACAGGCTTTTGCGAGGGGTGTAAAGACAACTAACACCCGTGGTGGGATACCACATAAGCACTCGTAAAAAGTAAAATCTACTGCTTAGAAATCTACAGGGAACCAGTTTTAAGATATCACTTTCTCATGCCCAAGTCTGGTATTCAAGCTCTATCTCAGGGAGAATAGGCAGAGTCTCCCTTTTAATCTCAGCTAATTCCATTGTTTTCCTTTCTACACCCTATATAGGCGGTAGGAAATTTTTGAGGGAAATTTCAAAAGATTATTATACAGTTGCTTAATTTTACATTCAGGAAAGAAAAGAATGATATAAAACAATCAGAGCAAAGCTGACCGTTACACAATCCCAAAGGTGAAAAAAATAGGAAGAAAAAAAAAGTGAAATGTTTTTCATATTGAAATTTCCATTTTTATTTTCAGTATTCAACCTCTTGTCCTTTAGTGAAGAGGAGGGGAAGTAGATGAAGATTTTTTTTTTTTTTTTTTTTTTTTTAAATAGTTTTTATTAAGCTTCTCATATATACACCAACACTAAAAATGAACATCCAGGGTTTAACAATAACCTTTTCCCTTCCCCTCTCCTATAGGAGGTAGGGCTTTAGTTCTTTTACTCCCCCAATCCAAGGGGAGGCCAACAAAACTCCCAATAAAATCTACCCCCCCCCCTCCCTTTTCCCCTTTTTTACATTCTTCCCCTCTAGAAGGACAGACCTGGATCGGCATGGTACAACCTTCTCTAAATAGCTATCACAACTACTTACCCCATCCCTCCTCCTTTCTACCCCCTAAATCCTCTCTCGATTACTCGAGCCACCACCCCAATCCGCATTAGAACTAATATATATTCCAAAGGTATCCCATTACTCCCCCACCCTCCACTTCATATCTTTATCTACCGCCCCTGGGAGACATGTTCGTGGCAGAGGGGGCAGAGGGCGCGCGCCGGGCAACACACTCCTTCAACTCTTACTCAACTCTTACTCACCGACTAAACCCCTTTTCCTTATTACACCCTCTAATTATTGTCCTGGCCCATATGGTCTCACCCCCACCGCCTGGCACCCCCTTCTCAGGAGGACCCATTCATGGGAGCTACGACCCCCTGGGCCCTTTATTTAATCAGGCTGGTCCCTAGTCCTCCCCCGGGCACACAGATAACCCTATATTAAGGTCACCCGTCCCCAACAGAGGGCACTGGCCAGCCTATGCTCTCATTAACAAATTATTGTATTACTACTTAAACTTCTCTTCATGGGGTTTCTCTTGATCTCGTTACACTCTCAACCTCGCCACCTCGCGCGTCCCCCCCCCCCCCCCCCGTATACCCCCTACCCTCTTAAACCCTAACCATGCGGAGAGGGTTGGCGCCCCTTCCCTTTTACACTTTCCCATAATTTATCCTCACCTACTACCTACCTATCCAGGCCTGCCCTCCATTACAAATACATACAAAATTACAGAAAGCTTAAGCCCACCTCAACGTCTACCCTCTTCCTTTCTCTGTATTTCCTATTTATTACCACTTGTTCTACCCTTAATATTCCCTCTCCTTTTTACCCACACTATCCCTTATTTTTCCCCCATATTACCCTCCCCCCCCCCCCCCCACACCCAACGCAACCCAAAAAAAAAAAAAAACACCCCCCTCCCCCCTTTCCCCGGGCTTCTTCCTTCTACCAATTTAACCACTTGCTTTCGTATTCCTCTAGTCTATTGGACTGTAGGGCTTTTACATAATCCATTAATTTTAAGTTCTTTATCTCTTTTTCCCAATCCTCCACTGACGGTGCACTCGGGGAAATCCATTTTTTTAGTACACAAAACCTAGCTGCAAACATTACTCTATTTACTATATTCTTTTGTACTCTAGTTATCTCTAACCCCCCCATATCTCCCAACACTGCAATCTTCGGACATACCTTCAATTCCAACCCTAATCTATCTTTAATTCTACCAAATATTTCTCCCCAGTACCTTTTAAGTTTAGGACATCTCCACATTAAGTGAATTAAATCTCCCTTATCCACTTTACATCTATCACACAAATCTGTATCCCGTGATTTCATTTTGAATAGCTTATCTGGTGTATAGTGTAGCCTTCTAATTATAAATATCTGCGACACTCTGTGGTTCATTCTCAAACTACACTCCTTTATATTACTCAAAACACTCCCCCAATCTATTTCATTATTCCCCAAATCTTCTTCCCATTTATATTTAAACCTCTCCTCCAGTGACTCATTTACCGTGTTTATCAACATCTTATACAACTTCCCCACCGTGCCTTTACCCATTTTCATTATCATATCATTAAATAAAAAAAAATCCTCCACCACGAACCTATCTTTTTCAACCGAATCTCTCACCAGATGTTTGAGCTGCAAGTATCGTAAAACATCCCCCTTACTCAATCCCCACTCCTCTGACAGGACCTCAAAGGATTTTAGTTCACCATCAATCTTAAATATATCATTTATGTTTACTGCCCCCCGCTGTGCCCAAAATGGCCATTCTGAGAATGTACCAAATTGGTCTAGGTTTTTATTGCACCATAGTGGAGTAAATTGGTTACTCTTATGTAGGCCCAGTAACTTTTTACTATAAGACCATACCTTCCTATAAAGACCATTCAGGGGTTTATTTTTCACCTCAACTCTCCCTGCTTCCAACATTGCCATTAAATTTGGGCTACATATATCTACCTGATCTTGCCACACTCTACCAGAGTCATACTCTTTCCATTTCACTATGTAGGCCAACTGCGCCGCCAAGAAGTAGATCTCAAAATTCGGAAGGTTAAAACCCCCCTGCTCCCACTTTTTCGTCAACATTTCATACTTAACCCTTGGGGTTTTCCCCTTCCAAATTAATTCGTTACATAGGCCCCTTATTTCACCCAGGGCTTTTTTCCCTAACCATACCGGGCTGTTGGCCAAAACATACAGAACCTGTGGTAACACGATCATTTTAACTAACCCCACCCTATCGGCCAAGCTAAGCGGGAACTTCCCCCAGACTTTAATTTTCCCCTGAATTTTCCTCATTAACGGGGTCCAGTTCAATTTTATAAAGCTCTCCAACTTAGGTGACACCTCTACCCCTAAGTATTTAATTGGAGCCTCGGGAGCACAAACCTTCAGCTGACCATAGTTGTCTCCCTCCCTACCATCCAACAGCAGAAGTGATGACTTCCCCCAGTTAATGGAGAAGCCCGAAAACCTCCCATAAAGCTCAACTGCCTCCATTACCCCCCTTATTGAGGGCCCCACACACCCCAGAAACAACATCACATCGTCTGCAAACAAGGATATTTTCTCGGTTCGTGAGGAATGCTCGAAACCCCTAATTTCTGTTGAGCGTCTAATATATTCCGCCAGTGGCTCCATTGCTATTGCGAACAAGAGAGGGGACAGCGGACACCCCTGTCTTGTACCTCTGGACAACGGGAACGGATCTGATACCTGCCCATTGACCGATATCCTTGCTCTAGGCTCTGAATAAAAAAGTTTAACACAGTTGATGTATCCTTCTCCAATACCCATTTTCCTCATGACTCTCCACAGGTAGGGCCATTCCACCCTATCGAAAGCTTTTGTCGCATCCAGGGTAAGAATGGCCCTACCCCCTGGATCCTTACTCTCCTCCTGTATATTACTATAGGCCCTCCTAATATTATAATACACCCCTCTCCCTGGTATAAATCCCGACTGGTCTTTGTGTATTAATTTACTAATTACACTCTTAAGCCTATTGGCTAACATCTTGGTGGCCACCTTAGCATCCACATTAATAAGGGAGATGGGTCTGTAAGACTCCGGGCCCCTAGAACCTTTCCCCTCCTTAGGCAGCATAATAATTATAGCCTCCTTCATGGATTCTGGCAGCCTCCCACTCTGCCATGCACCATTTACCACCTCCAATAGTTCTTCTAACACCCTCCCTCCAGCTACTTTATATAGTTCAGCTGGTAAACCATCCGAGCCCGGAGCCTTACCGTCCCCCATCTCCCCCAATGCCTTCTTAAGTTCCTCCAGCTTAAATGGCTCATCTAACTGTTCCCTCTCATTGTCCTCAAGTACCGGTAGTGGGATACCCTCCAAATAGTCCTCTAACTCCTCTGGACCATAACTTCCTTCCGAGGTATATATCTTGCTATAGTACTGTACGAAGGCCTCCAAGATCTCCTTGGTTGTAGAAACCTGTCTTCCCTGCCATTCTAATGCCACTATCCCTACCAAACCCCGGTTACTCTCCACCAGTCTAGACAACATTCTTCCTGGGCGCTCTCCCTCCACTCCCCCTCTAGCCTTCCAAAACATCTGCCTAACCGCACTCTTCTCCAAAAGTATTTTCTCCAGCTGTTCTTGTTCCTCCACCCATTTACACCACCTCTCCTGCACTGGGTCCGCTTTATACGCTCTTTCTGCTTCTTCCACCCCTTCATAGCATTTCTTTTCTCTCTCTTTCGTTTCTCTCTTCTTACGTACGATTTTCTGAAAGAGCAAACCCCGCAGTGTTGCCTTCATGGCATCCCACACTATTCTACTCTCTGCTGTCCCCTTGTTAACCCGGAAAAACTCTTCTATATTATCCCGCCAATCTAGGTCAATCATATTCAGCCATGCTGCATTCAACCTAAATGGCTTACCTGGGCCACTTCCTTTGCTTTCTACTACTATCATCAGGGGTGTATGGTCAGAGAACCCCCTATGGCCAAATTTAGCCTTCTTAACATACTCAACCATTTGTCTATCGCCCAGCACCAGATCTATTCTAGACATACATTTATGGGTTTTGTTCACACATGAGAACTCCTCCCTGTCACCGTTTTTAATTCGCCATATATCATGCCAATTCAGCTCTGCACAGATCTTAGCCAGTTGTGATCTCCCCTTCCCCTTAACCCTTTCCCCCGTATAGCATCTATCTCTCTCAATATCACATACTTCATTAAAATCCCCTAACCACACTTTAGGGCACCCTGCCATCCTATCCATTATTCTATCTATCTCCACAAACAGTTTCCTTGTAAACGGTGGGGGGCAATATACCGTACAGAGGAGGAGCTCCACATCCTCGCAAACTAAGTGTAGTATAATATATCTCCCTAACTCATCCACCCTTTTCTGAAATACCTCCACCTTCAGGGATCTATGGATAAGCACGCTCACTCCTCTAGAGTAGTTAGAAAAAATGGAGTGGAAACTAGTACCTACCCATCTTCTATTAATACCATTCAGGGACTCCTGTGTCAAATGGGTCTCCTGGAGACATATGATCGCCGGCAAGTATCCATGTAAGGCATTAAAGATAGCAACCCTTTTCTCTCTACTCGCCAAACCCCTTATGTTCCATGTCACAATTTTAAACTTGCCCATCCTCCTTTCCACCGCCCTAATCCGCTCCCTCTATTCCTCCACTTACTCCTCTTACTTATGTAAAGAAACCCAGGTACAGAAGGAAAAAAAATAAATAAATAAATCAATAAATAACCCCCCCCAACCCCCTCTCCCCCCCCACCCACCCCCTCCTCCCCCCCCCCCCCTTCCCTCTCCCTCCTCCCCCCCCCCCCTCCCCCCTCCCCCCCCCTCCCCCCACCCCCACATCTGGCTAGACTTCACCGTTAGGCTCAGACTAAAAAACCCCTTACTTGATCAAAACCCTCCCCCCCCCCCAACCGACTAATACTACTTAACCCTGGACTTAGTATTTACCCTTTGTTACTGTCTATAACCCTTTTAGTTCCAACCATTTATCCACTTCTCCCGGATCTGTGAAGAAATGAGATCTATTGTCATAGATGACTTTCAGTTTCGCAGGGAACAGCAAGGAATAACCTATCCCAGCTTCCCTCAATCTCTTTTTTACCCCAACAAAACTCGTTCTAAGTTTGTTTGTTGTATACGAGAAATCTGGGTAAATTGCGATCTTACTGCCCTCAAAGTGTAGGTCTCCTCTCCTCCTACTGAAGGCAAGAAGCTTATCTCTATCGCCATAAAAAAATAGCTTAGCCAATATCGGCCTAGGGTTAGATCCTGTAGGGTACGGACGCATGGGGACTCTATGGGCCCTCTCTATCCCAAAGAACTTTGACAGGATATCCATTCCACAGACAGACAATAAACATTTATAGATAAATGATACACAGTCTTCCCCCTCCGCCTTCTCAGGAAATCCCACCAATTTGATATTGGCTCTTCTCTGTCTATCCTCCATGTCCAAGATTTTCTTCTGGTTCAAGTCTACTGTTTTTTTCAAATCCTGCACCTCTTTTTTAAGAATGTTTTGTTCGTCCTCTACCTGTGATATTCTGATTTCCGCCTCCCCCACCCTTTCTCTCATCTTACTTAATTCATTTTTTTATAATAGACACATCCGATCCAATACTTCCTGTTTGCACCAAAACTTCCTTAACTGCTAAATCCAATTTCTGAATCATGGATACCATTGCTGACAACTGGTCTGTATTGCCCACCCCCAACTCCCCCTCTGCCTCTAATGAGACGGGCCGTGGGCAACCCCCCTCTATTTCTTCTCTTTCCTCCTCAGGGCCCTCCCCCTGTATTACCGAGGTAACTTTTGAGGGCTTGTCTTTCGTTGACGGGGATTGCAAGAATCTATCCATTTTCTGACCACTCAGTTTGGGCTGACTCCCAGCCCCCGATCCCCCTCCCCCTGATCTTCGCACATTAGGATCCTCCTTAGCCTTTTTAGGGGCCATTTTAGGGGCCAAGTTGCACAGTTAGCGATACACCCTCAAAAAAAAAAAAAAAAAAAAGGCAAACAGACAAAACAACAATAGAACTCCCCCAGTTATGTCATATAAGATGAGGTAGATGGACAAAGGAGAAGAGAGAGACGAACACAGTGAGCGGTACACCCTTCAGGACAAGGAGCAAATAAACAGAGCAGCAACCGAATACACCCAATTACGGCATAAAAAATGAAGTAGATAGAAAAAAGGAGAAGAGAGAGACAAACACATGCCACTATTACCCCCTATTTGTACTATGAAACAAACCTCCCAATCCACCACAGCTCTCATTTATGATACCCAAAGTTCATAGTACTACTGATAGACCATATACCAACGTGCTAGGTATAACCTAATGCTGTTATTACCAGCCAAGTCCCCCCAGCAGGCTGCCTGCGGCCACGGCAAATATGCCAGTCTCTAGTCCTTCCCGCAGGCCACGTTTCAGACCAGCAGCCAGCTGATACCATAGATGGATCTCCTATCCACTGAAGACACAGTTTCCCTCTCGTTTCCCCCCAATAACTCAACACTCTGGCACCTGGATTTGATGTCACTCTTTGAAATGTCTCTCTTTGCCAACACTCCCCCCCCCTTTTTTTTTTTTCCTCTCTTTCCCTCCCCAAGTGCGCCCTCTGTCCTCCACGTATCTGGCCCCCCTTCAGGAAGATCTCACCCGGTGGCACAGTTCGCTCTCAGGACTTCCACTCGCTCCACACCGACACCGCCAGGACCCCTGCGTCACTCCGTCTCCACACCGTCCCTGGCTCCTGCCTTGCTTCACTCCCTTGCCGGCTACAGCACTTCCTCGGACCCGGTCTCCCTCTGTCCTCTCCACCGCGATGCCACCGCGTCCACGCCGTGCCTCAGACTCCACTCGGCTCGTCCACTCGTCCGCTCTCCATCTCCACTGCGCGTCCCCGGTTAGGTCCTCAGCTGGCCACCATCCGCTCACTCCGTCCTTGCTGCTCGTCTGCCGTCAGTTCGCCCGCCGCGGATCACCTCTCTACACCTCCTCCATAACCCTCGGTCTCGTCGGTCAGGTCCGGGGGGGGGGCGGGCGGACGCTACGTGCTCACGTCCGCTCACATGACCACATCCCCCGACAAGTCAGGCTATCAAGTAGATGAAGATTACCTATGTGTTTTCTTTACAGAATTAGAATTGCCCTCTCTCTTCACTGATCCAATCATCAGCAATAGTACTTATAACATTTCATCCTCACAGTAGTTAGGCACAAGATCGGACTAGCAAGTAAGGTAAATTGTCAGCTTACAATATTGGACTTTATTGAATTTAAAAAAGGTTTCCATGTAGGATCACATGGGTATTGCAGGCCGGGCACCGTCAGAGTCCCAAGAAAAAATTGTAGAACATCCACAGCTCCATAAAAGTCCTGGATGCAAAGTTAAAAAATAATGCCGGTGTGTTTCAGGAACATCCCTTAATCATGGGAACCACGGTTCCTGAAATGTTTTTTTTTTTTTACTGTGTATGTAGTTTTTAACATGCCGCAAAAAAAGATTAAAAGGTTTTATGGAGCTGTGATTTTCAGAATTTTTTTTCACAAGATCTGACTCATTCACGCCACAGACTACAATGTTTCACCCACTTGTAACTAGCGATTGCTCCCATTGAGACCTGGTGCGTAGTGTTATATGAGAAGTTTTCAGAGGAACTGTTCGGGTTTGGCAAAATTCTCCAAACCTGAGTGCTCGGCATTTGCTTCTCCCTGTCTGGGGAAGTTGGAGGCAGCGATAGTATACTGCATATGAATGGACACATCACCTCCTGTAGTATACACCCTCCTAGGTCACTATTACATTTATGACCGATGTACATTCAGTCTTTGTCATTCTGTAAGATTTCTTGTCTTTTCATTCAGGTCCCAGTATCCCGCTGCTCAGACCTATGTCTACCTGGAAGCCGGAAAAAAGGCGAGACCAACATCCATCCATACCTGCTGCTATCAGGTATATAGAAGTGTGAGTAATAGTACAGTATTACCAGGGTGGATAATGATGGTCAAGTGTCAGTAAACAATCACAACTAGGAATGAGTGAACCTACCATACTAGCCAAACGCTTCACCAGTTTTGGCGGTCGGCTTGTCAGTCGGCTGCCTTTAAACTCAAAGTCATTCCTCTCTGTGTGTCTGGAAAAGCTGGATGCTGTCCTGGGTAGGACTGGATCCAGCTTTTCCTGGCACTCGGAGGAGAGCAGCAAGGAGCAGCATTAAGCTCAAAGGCAGCCGAATGACAAGCGGAGTATTTTGCTAGTACTGTAACTCCAATCATCCCTGATCACAACCAATAAATTGCTATGGAGATATGAGAACAATGGAGGCTCCTCGAGATGATAACAACGAAAAACTAATATTGTATGTAATAATAATTTACCTCCAAATACAGAAATATTTATTTCTCCTGAAAACAAAGGAAATTAAAACTTGGAAATGGAGAGATTCTAGTTAATATGGAACACTGCTTATACTAGTGGGGATGAAAGATTATTGCTCTTATTAAAAAAAATGGATCTTTTTGAATTTCTGCAATGATCACAAATAAAATTGGTAGAGATGAGCCAACTGCTCGGACTTTTGGTCCAAAAGCAGTTCGCTCTGTCGGCACGCCTTGTTGCGCCTGCCCGCATTCTTGGGCTCACGGGAATATGCGGCCAAAAGTCCGAGCAGTTCGCTCATCTCTAGAAATTTGGTCTGACAACAAAACTTATAACACACAAGCAGCTGCACTGTTCATGTCTATGATTGGCTACAATGAGTAAACGTTCACAGTGCAGGGAGAAAAAGTAATTCCCTCTTTAGCAGTGATAACCTCCCCCAAATGGTTCTTCTTTAATCACCTCAAGTCTTGAATAAACCAATTGCGTGTGCGGACTTTCTTCCATTGCACAGTTCATCTTGCTGAGTTGTTACTGCCAGAATCTCTTACCTTGTCAAAAGTTCTGTCCAAACACCGACTGAGTCCTATTACACTACTGTAAAATGTAAATCTATGAGTATAAAAAAATCTTATGAAAGGCTAAATCTATCAAACTATATCCTCTTCTATATGATGTTACATTGTGATAGGAATATGGTGAGGTCTTTGGTCTAGGCGGCTCAGCAACATAATATTAGTAGTGATGAGCGAGTACTAAAATGCTCGGGTGCTCGTTACGCGAGACGAGTATTTCCCGATACTCGAGTGCTCGTTTCGAGTAACAAACCCCATTGAAGTCAATGGGAGACTTGAGCTTTTTTGCAGGAGACTAATAGTAGGTCTGGCTAGTATGTGGGGCACTATTTGGGGTGGCCACTACATGGGGCACAATTATGGGATTACGTACTGCTTGAGGGATATAATGGGTAATTTTCATGTCTGGAAAACTACTTTAGAATGGGCAGTGCCAGGAACGCCGCTCACTGCTCTGACAGTGCCAGAAATGCTGCATGCAATCTTCATTAAATATCATGGTTGGCCCGCGACTTTGTCCAATTTTTTAATTTTGGCCCACTGCGTATTTGAGTTTGACAACCCTGCTGTATGAGGTACACAGGGAGCGACTGTCAGTAGTGATGAGCGAGTAATCAAATGCTCGGGTGCTCGTTACTCGAGACAAGTATTTCCCGATACTCGAGTGCTCGTTTCAAGTAACAAACCCCATTGAAGTCAATGGGAGACTCAAGCTTTTTTGCAAGAGACTCAAGTTCGGTAGAGAGGAGGTGGTGTGAAAACCTGTCAACATCAGAAATTGATGGAAACACAATGGAAATGGACAGGAAACAGCAGGGGCAGCATGTATGCATGCCTCTGAGGCTGCCTAATGGCACCATTATGCCTAATTCTGTGAAACAGCCTGGTTAAAACAGGCAGAGAGACACTGCATGGCATTGAGCATACATAGCACCATTAAAAGTGAGTGAGGAAGCAAGTGAGCCTCCCCAAAAATTGGACTGAGTGCAGGGGCTGGGATATTTAGTGGACATGAACCCGGGTGCTGACAGCTAACTGGCTAGGCCAGCTGTCAGTCACCAATCAAGCGTACACCTGATGCCTCTCGACCGGGGGTAGTGAGGCCCCAGCCACAGATAGACCAAAAAAAATAAAATAAAATAAAACAGCTGGCTGGTTGGTGGGGGCGCGATAAGCCACCGGCAACCGCGGGGGCCCCCGGCAACCAGTCCCGCTCCTCCGCAGACGTAGTGTGGCGTCACAGCATGACAGTGAGGACACCGAGAACCATTAGAAGTGAATGAAGAAACAATTCAGCCTCCCAATAATTAGGCCAGACCCTGCATGGCGGAAGAAGACTTGTCAGTTAGCTGAGAATTGAAGGAAGAGGAGGAACAAGAGGAGGAGGAGAGGAGATACCAAGAATCTTCATGTTGAGCTGCTTTCCCCGGGTGGACAGTTGAATTCAGGTGAAATCCAGGCTTTGTTCATTTTTATAAACGTCAGCCTGTAAGCTATGTCAGTTGACAGGCGGGTGCGCCTATCCGTGATGATGGCACCAGCTGCACTGAAGACCCGCTCTGACAGAACGCTAGCGGCAGGGCAGGCCAGCACTTCCAAGGCATAAAGCGCCAGTTCGGGCCACGTATCCAGCTTTGAAACCCAGTAGTTGTAGGTAGCAGAGTGATCGGTAAGGACGCTGGTATGGTCAGCAAGGTACTCCCTCACCATCTTCCTGAAGGCTTCCCCCCTACTCTGTCTAGACTGGGGACGGTTGACATAGTCTTTCTGGGGTGCCATGAGACTGTCAAAGTCTTTGGAGAGTGTTCCCCTGCCCCTTGACCTCTGGCGCTAGTGGTGTCTGATGGGAAGTACATTTTCAGCTTCTGCACAAGGGCCTGTTGATATTGATTCACTCTCATATTGCGTTTCTCGGCAGATATCAGTGTGGACAAGTTCTGTTTGTACGGAGGGTCCAGGACGGTGAACACCCAGTAATCTGTGTTGTCAAAAAAAAATTAACCCAAGGGTCACAGGAAAGACAGCCATGTGCGCCAGGGTCCCAACAAGCAAGAACTCCCTCTCCTGACTAGCCTCAATTTCCTCCTCTTCCTCCACCAATTCATCCTCTTTAGGCCATACACACTCAACAACTAAGGATTGAGCATGGGTACCCTCTTCAGTGGCGGCACCAGTCTGTTCCTCTTCCTCCTCTTCTTCATCCTCCTCATCCTCTACTCCGTGGTGAGAAACTGACGTCAGGGTGGTCTAGCTATCTAGCGGCGGCTGTTCTTTACCCGTCTCCTGAGACGAAGACAAAGTGGCAGACTTCAGGCTGAGCAGGGAGGTTTGAAGCAGACACAGGGATGGTGATGCCTAAGTTTAGCAGTTTCAACACCGCCTGTTGGCACTTACCACCGCACTGCTGATGCTAAGAGATGGAAGCAACGTGCTCGTGGAGGGTAATAGAGAGGAGGAGTAAGAAGAGGAGGAGAAAGAGGTGTATAACTCATGAGAGACCGCAACCGAGGTAGGCCTCGCATTCCTCGGGGTGGGCAGCACATGAGTGGAACCAGGGTCAGACTCTGTCCCAGCCTCCACCAAGTTGACCCAATGTGCCATCAGAGAGATATAGTGTCTTTGTCCACCAGCACTTGTCCATGTGTCTGTGGTTAGGTGGACCTTGTTGCTGACCGCGATGGTCAGGGCACGGATGATGTTATCCGACACGTACTGGTGTAGAGCTGGGATGGCACACCGTGAAAAGTAGTGGCGGCTGGGGACAGAGTACCGAGGGACAGCAACCTCCATGAGGTTCCTAAAAGCCTCTGTCTCTACCATCCGATAGGGTAGCATCTCCTTTGCCGGAGCCGGCTCGGGTAAATTCACACTAGCGGATCCGCAGCGGATTCGCCCCTGTGAATTCCAATGTAATTACATACTGGCAGCGGGATTGTCATCCCGCTGCCAGTATCTTATTCCCGGCCCCATTAACCCCCCCCCCCCCCCGGAATAATACATTACCGGCAGCGCGATCCGGCCGCATCTGAGGCTCCCAGCTCCCAGGCTGAGGCTCCCAGCTCCCGCGCAGCCAATCAGTGACTGCAGCGGGGCCGTGCACTGATTGGCTGCCTGGGAGCTTCAGATGTGGCCGGATCGCACTGCCGATAATGTATTATTCCGGGCTGTAACAAGATGCAGACCTCTTCTCCAAATTCCAGCAGGATGAATAGGCGCAGCTACTCCCAGCAGATGATGTAAAAAAACTACTTTATTAAAATAATAAAAACATGTATAAAAGGCTCAGCATTACGCATTTCTAGACCAGACTGGTTAAGCATCTGATGAAGAGACCAGTCCAGTCTAGAAATGCGTACTGCTGAGCCTTTATACATGTTTTTATTATTTTAATAAAGTAGTTTTTTTACATCATCTGTTGGGAGTAGCTGCGCCTATTCATCCTGCTGGAATTTGGAGAGGTGGTCTGCACCTTACAGTATGCAGCATCTTTACAGATCGCTGCTTACAGTCTGGCCCCCAAGGGGTTAAGGGAGGATGCATTGCATCCCCCTTAACCCCTTGGGGGCCAGACTGATGTCAGACTGCACCCATCCCAGCAAGGAAGGGGTTAAGTGACCCCCCTTCCTTGCTGGGATGGGTGCAGTGCAGGGGAGGGGGTGGGGAGAGCTGTATACTCACCCCCATGTGTCCTCTTCGCTGGTCCGCAGCACAATGAAGTCACTGTGCTGCGGACCCGCTAATTTTATGTGCGCTGATCAGCTGATCAGCTCAGCGCACATATGATTCAAAATGTTTCTTCTAATAATGCTATTGTGATAGCATAATTAGAAGAAACATTTGGTGTTTTAATTAAAGTAAAGTATTGTAACGCCTGGAGTAGTGGATCCACTGGACCGGCACCAGCGATGGCACAAACCTCACCAGGGAGCGGAGTCTAAGGGGCCGCTGGTTTTCACCAGAGCCCGCCGCAAGGCGGGATGGACTTGCTGCGGCAGGCGACCCCCAGGTCGCTACCCCTGGCTTGGTTGCTGGTGACGGCAGGCAAGGCGTGGCAGGAGTAGGTACTGACAGAGGCGTGTAGGCGTACCGCAGGTGACAGGCTGAACACAGGAACAGCAGTGAGACGGGAAGCAGAAACCAGGGACTAGGAGTAAGGACTGGGTAGCGGGCAGGAAACAGGAACAAGGACTAGGGACCAGGTAGCGGACAGGTATCAGGAACAACAGGGAGCTGGGCCAAACGCTATGGGAAGCATGTAGAGGCTCCAACACAGGGGACAGGGCATGCTGGGATTTATAGGGGAGTAATTGGGTGCAACTACCAATTAGGAGCGCACTGCCCCTTTAAATCTGAGACAGCCGGCGCGCGCGCGCCCTAGGGGGCGGGGACGCGCGCGCCGGCCAGCACAGCGAGAGACAGGAGCGTGGAGAGGTGAGGCGCCCCCCGGGGCCGAACGTGTAGCAGCGCCGGGTCCCTGCACAGGGACCCCGGCAGCTGCATGAGATGGAGGGAGGTCGCGGCGGCGGCCCGGAGCACGGGACGCCGCCGCGGCCGTGACAGTACCCCCCCCCTTTGGCCTCCCCCTCTTTCTAACCTGCAGGAACCTCTTGATGAGATCTTGGTCCAGGATGTTAGCCTCGGGTTCCCAGGACCTCTCCTCAGGACCAAATCCTTTCCAATCCACCAGGAAGAACCTTCTCCCTCTGACAGTCTTCATGGCCAGAATGTCTTTAACAGTGTAGACGTCGTCAGAGACGGCTTGAGGAGCAGAGAACGAAGACTTATCTGAGAACCGGTTCAGAACCACTGGTTTTAAGAGGGAAACATGGAAGGAGTTCGGAATCCGCATAGTGGGGGGTAGGCGGAGCTTGTAGGTGACAGGGTTGATGCGTCTTAGCACCGAGAAAGGACCGAGGAATCGAGGACCCAACTTGTAGCTGGGAATCTTGAGTCGGACATATTTGGCCGAGAGCCAGACTTTGTCACCTGGGAGAAAATTTGTGGCAGGTCTCCTCCTCTTATCAGCCTGATCCTTCATGCGTTTAGAGGCTTTGAATAATGACTGTCGAGTTTGTTCCCAGATCGATTGCAGGTCAGATAACAACTCCTCCACGGCTGGGACTTCGGAGGATGGAGAGAGAGGCAGAGGAGGACGAGGATGATGCCCGTAGACCACATAGAAAGGAGACTTGCCTGTGGAAGTCGAGTCCAGATGGTTATATGAGAATTCTGCCCATGGGAGTAGATCGGACCAGTTGTCTTGGCGGCTGGAAACAAAATGGCGTAGGTAGTTACCCAGAATCTGATTGACTCTCTCCACTTGCCCGTTAGTCTGAGGATGATAGGCCGATGAGAAGTCCAGCTTCACTTGGAGTTGCGAGCAGAGGGCACGCCAAAACTTAGAGACAAATTGAGAGCCTCGGTCGGACACAATGTGAAGAGGAAGTCCATGCAGGCGGAAGATGTGTCGGAAGAACAACTGAGCCAGACGAGGAGCAGAGGGCAGACCAGGAAGGGCCACGAAGTGAGCCATTTTGGAGAAGCGGTCCGTCACCACCCAAATGACTGTATTGCCCGCAGATGGAGGTAGGTCTGTGATAAAATCCATCCCAATGTGGTGCCAGGGATGGTCCGGGACTGGCAAGGGCAAAAGTAGGCCGGCAGGTCTTTGACGGGGAGACTTATTCCTGGCACAAACTGCATAGGAAGCCACAAAATCCTTGACATCCTGGAGGAGATTGGGCCACCAGTAGTGACGGGAGATCAATTGCCCGGTCTTTTGGGTTCCTGGATGCCCGGCTACCAAGGAGGAATGCCCCCACCTCAAGATGCGTTTACTGAGTGCGGGGCGCACATAAGTCTTCCCGGGAGGCAGTCTCTGCAGAGCAGAAGTGGCAACTGGTACTAGGCGGTCGGGAGGTATTATGTGACGAGGAGATTCCTCTTGCCCCATGACATCGGATGCTCGGGATAATGCATCGGCCTTTAGATTCTTCTCGGCTGGACGGAAGTGGATGGTATAGTTGAACCGAGAAAAGAAGAGGGACCACCGAGCCTGCCTGGGATTGAGGCGTTGAGCCGATTGGAGGTAGAGGAGGTTCTTGTGGTCCGTGTAAATGTTAACAGGGTGTTTAGCCCCCTCTAGTAGATGACGCCACTCCTCCAGTGCCAACTTAATGGCCAGGAGTTCGCGGTCCCCAATGGTATAGTTCCTCTCGGCAGGGGAGAAAGTCTTGGAAAAGAACCCGCAGGTTCTGGTCTTGCCTGATGTGTCCCTTTGCGAGAGAATGGCTCCTGCGCCCACAGAAGAAGCATCGACCTCGAGAGAAAACGGCCTGGAGACATCCGGGCGGACTAGAGCAGGAGCAGAGGCAAAGGCAGACTTGAGGCTATTGAAGGCTTGTTCGGCCTCTGGAGGCCAACGTCTGGGGTCCGCCTTCTTTTTAGTGAGAGCCACAATGGGTGCGACCAGGGTAGAGAAGTGAGGGATGAATTGCCGGTAATAGTTGGCGAAGCCCAGGAAACGTTGGATAGCTCTAAGTCCCACAGGGCGTGGCCATTGAAGGACAGCTGCGAGCTTGGCTGGATCCATTTGTAGGCCCTGATCGGAGACGATATAGCCAAGAAATGGAAGACTGCGCTGATGGAAAACACACTTCTCAAGCTTGGCGTATAGATGATTGGCCCGTAGTCTTCGTAGAACCTGACGCACTTGTGCCACATGAGTCTGCTGGTCCGGGGAGAAGACCAAAATGTCGTCCAAATAGACAATGACGCAGACATAGAGGAGGTCTCGGAAGATATCGTTCACGAATTCCTGGAAGACCGCTGGGGCATTGCATAGGCCGAATGGCATGACCAGATATTCGTAGTGCCCATCCCTGGTGTTGAAAGCGGTCTTCCATTCGTCTCCTTTACGAATTCGGACCAAGTTATACGCTCCCCTGAGATCCAGCTTGGAGAAGATCTTAGCTCCACGAAGACGGTCGAATAGTTCCGGAATAAGCGGAAGAGGATAGCGGTTCTTAACAGTCACCTTATTTAAGCCCCGATAGTCTATGCATGGGCGGAGGGAACCGTCCTTCTTCTGAACAAAGAAAAATCCGGCGCCAGCTGGAGACGTGGATTTACGGATGAAGCCCTTTTGTAAGTTCTCCTGGATGTAGGAGGACATGGCTTCAGTCTCGGGCACAGAGAGAGGGTATACTCGACCACGTGGAGGAGAAGCCCCTGGAAGGAGGTCTATAGGGCAATCATAGGCCCGATGGGGTGGTAGTGAGTCCGCCTCCTTGGCCGAGAAAACATCGACAAAGTCTTGGTAGTCCTCCGGTAGCCCGGATAGAGGCTTGACATAAGCAGGTGACCTTGTAGAGCACTTGGGTTGAGGAGATCTCAGACACCGGTTATGACAGTCCTGACCCCAGCTGAGAACCTCCCCAGTTCTCCAGTCCAGCTTAGGGGTATGGAATTGCAGCCAAGGAAGACCCAGCAGGAGGTTGGAAGAGGAATGGCGCAAGACATAGAAGGAGATCTTCTCCTGATGTAAGGCGCCCACCTGGAGGACTAGGGGTGCCGTCTGGCTGTACACAGCTTCGGAAAGAATCTCCCCCGTAACCGAAGAGATAGACCGGGGTTGGGCAAGCTGGATAACGGGTAGCCGCCATCTTTGGACCAACGAAGCAGAGATGAAACTGCCAGCAGAGCCAGAGTCGATGAGGGAAGTAGACTGGAAAACTTGCCCTGAGGGTGTCTGGATGGAGACGGGCATAGTCAACCTTGGAGAGGTGGCATTCACACCTAGGGAGGCCTCTCCCACCGGACCTAGGTGCGAGCGTTTCCCGGACGCTGAGGGCGTTGGGGACATCTCTGCCGATAGTGATCCGCGCCACCGCAATAGAGGCAGAGATTTTGGGCCAGTCGACGGTTCCTCTCATCAGTCGTCAGGCGAGCATGTTCCACCTGCATAGGAACCTCTGGAGGCGACTGGGACATGGGCGCCACGGGATTCTGGAACACCGGTGCCAGCCGGGGATGGCGACGGGGCAGACTCAGACGCCGTCCTTGCCGGACCTCCTCCTCTCTCTCGGCGAACCTGGTGTAGACTCTGGTAGCCAGTAGGATAAGTTCGTTCAGGGAGGTAGGCAGGTCCCGGGCAGCGAGCACATCCTTCACTTGACTGGACAGGCCCTTTTTAAAGGTGGCAATCAGAGCGGCCTCATTCCAGTCTAGTTCCGCAGCCAGGGTGCGGAACTGGATGGCGTAGTCACCAACGGAGGAAGTACCTTGGGATAGATTGAGAAGAGCAGTCTCAGCTGAAGACGCACGGGCAGGTTCCTCAAAGACAGAGCGGAACTCGTCCAAGAAGATTCGGAAATTGGCAGCAACCGGATCATTACGGTCCCATAGTGGTGTGGCCCAGGCCAGAGCTCGACCTTCCAATAGGCTGATAATGAAAGCCACTTTAGAGCGCTCGGTGGCAAACTGACTGCTTAAAAGTTCGATATACATAGTGCACTGGGTCAGGAATCCTCTGCACAACTTGGGGTCACCTCCATATTTACTTGGGAGAGCCAGTCGTAGTTTTGAAGAGGTTGCCGGGGGTGATGACTGCTGAGCTGTGGTATGCTGCTGTACGGCTGCAGTCAGTTGTTGGATCAGCTGTGACTGTTGCTGGATCTGTTGAGCCTGTAGGGCGACCACTCGGGCTACCTCACGGATATCAGGCACCTCGCCGGGATCCATGGTTGGAGCCTACTGTAACGCCTGGAGTAGTGGATCCACTGGACCGGCACCAGCGATGGCACAAACCTCACCAGGGAGCGGAGTCTAAGGGGCCGCTGGTTTTCACCAGAGCCCGCCGCAAGGCGGGATGGACTTGCTGCGGCAGGCGACCCCCAGGTCGCTACCCCTGGCTTGGTTGCTGGTGACGGCAGGCAAGGCGTGGCAGGAGTAGGTACTGACAGAGGCGTGTAGGCGTACCCCAGGTGACAGGCTGAACACAGGAACAGCAGTGAGACGGGAAGCAGAAACCAGGGACTAGGAGTAAGGACTGGGTAGCGGGCAGGTATCAGGAACAACAGGGAGCTGGGCCAAACGCTATGGGAAGCATGTAGAGGCTCCAACACAGGGGACAGGGCATGCTGGGATTTATAGGGGAGTAATTGGGTGCAACTACCAATTAGGAGCGCACTGCCCCTTTAAATCTGAGACAGCCGGCGCGCGCGCGCCCTAGGAGGCGGGGACGCGCGCGCCGGCCGGCACAGCGAGAGACAGGAGCGTGGAGAGGTGAGGCGCCCCCCGGGGCCGAACGTGTAGCAGCGCCGGGTCCCTGCACAGGGACCCCGGCAGCTGCATGAGATGGAGGGAGGTCGCGGCGGCGGCCCGGAGCACGGGACGCCGCCGCGGCCGTGACAAGTATTAATTATTACAGTTTGCTCTTTTTACCGGGAATATGAATTAACGGCTTTAAAAGAGCTTCTTGTATTAATTAATATTTAATTAATAAAACACATTTTCGTTGTAATAAAATTAATTTCGTTGTTCAATAATTTAATTTAAATGAATTCATACTTGTGCAATTAAATATACTGTAAAAAAAAAAAAAAAAAAAAAAAAATATATATATATATATATATATATATATACATTTATTTATATATATATTTATTTTAACAGTATATTTAATTGCACAATGATGGAATCGTTTTAATTAAATTATTGAACAACGAAAGTGACTTTATTACAACGAAAATATGTTCTATTAATTAAATACAGTGTTACTGGACACATTATCCGCTATCCACGTGATCACCTGTTCACACTGCTGCGGTTTCAATAACGGGGACCTTGAGACCCCGTAAGTTGGGCAAAGAAGCTAGGGAGTTGACTCCTGTGGTGTGACACTGCTACCTCCTCAACAGGTGCTGCTGTGTCACCCTGCCCTGAACCACGGCCTCCGGCAACCACATAAGAAGAAATTCAGTAGCTGCCTCTCCTATAGTTCCACAAAGCTAATATTTAGTGATGAGCGAGCATGCTTGTCCGAGCTTGGTACTCGATCGAGTATTAGGATACTTGATGGTACTTGTTACTTGGACGAGCATCTCGCGATACGTGAGAAAATCTCATCATCTGTTTCCTGTAAGTTTGGACGCTATTTCTCAGCCAATAAACATGCAGGAGACTCTTTGCTCCATCCTGAGATCACGTGGGACCCATACATGTCGATAGCAGCGATTGGTTGGCCAGATCAGATGACCCTGCCATATAAAACTCGGCGCCGGCAGTACTCGCTTTAGATGCATGCTGTGAGAGATCCCTTCTTATATCCAGACACCGATAGCACCGACATAAGATGGCTTCCCCAATAGTTATGGTTATGGGACATCATAAGGGAAGAGACAAATAGATAGATAAATAGTTTATGCTTTTAATATGAATATGTTATGAAATCTTCCTACAGATTCTGACACCTGCAATAAATGTCCAAGTGATGAATGGCCGAATGAGAAGAGAGACCGATGTCTGCCCAAAGTCCTGGACTTCATCTCTTACCACAATGACACAATGGCTTCTGTATTCTCCTGTGTCTCGCTCTTCGGATGTCTTGTGACCGGCTCCATATTGAAAATATTTATCTCCTACCGGGACACTCCTATTGTTAGAGCTAATAACCGGAACCTGAGTTATCTCCTCCTGGTCTCCATCATTCTCAGCTCCCTCTCCGTCTTCTTGTTTCTTGGTCGTCCCAGTGATGTCACTTGTAGATTATGGGAAACCAGTTTTAAAGTCTTCTTCTCGGTTGCCGTCTCTTCACTTCTCGCCAAGACTGTGATGGTTTGTGTTGCTTTTAAGTCCACCAAGCCTGGAAGCCCCTGGAGGAAATGGCTGGGTGTGAAGCTGCCCTATACCATAGTGTTGTTGTGTTCATCCATTCAGGTTATAATCTGTGTTATCTGGTTGTCTATCTCTCCTCCATTCCAGGACCTGGACACTCAGTCTTATCCTGGGAAGATCGTCATTCAGTGTAATGCAGGGTCTGATATCTGGTTCTACTCCATGTTGGGGTATCTGGGGTTCCTGGCAGCGGTAAGCTTTGTTCTGGCTTTCATGGTGAGGACATTACCGGACACTTTCAATGAGGCCAAGTACATCACCTTCAGCATGCTGGTGTTCTGCAGTGTCTGGATCGCCATGATCCCAGCTTATCTGAGCACCACAGGGAAATCCATGGTGGCTGTGGAGGTCTTTGCAGTGATGGCGTCCAGTGCTGGACTGTTAGGATGTGTGTTTCTCCCCAAACGTTTTATTATTTTATTTAGATCTGAAATGAATAGAAAAACTGACCTGCTGGGGAAAAGGAAGCAATGACTGGGAAATATCACACTGCCTGATAATAGGGATTTGTTGTGAACAATACACTTACATTATCAAGATCCCTGCAATAAGCTCACTTGGAAGATGTCTTTTAGTGATTTTTTTAACTTTGAAGCAAGTAGACAAATTATGAAAAATATTTAATAACTGAACTTTCTGACTGATATAAATAAATTTTATTGCATTAATAATTCTATTTTCACCCCTTAAGGTCAAAGCCAATTTTTGTTTTTGCGCTTTTGCTTTTTCAATTTTATGTTTAAAAGTCCATAGCGCTTGCATTTTTTCACCTAGAGACTTATATGAGCACTTATTTTTTGAGAAACCAATTGTACTTTGCAATGACCGGCATTATTTTTCCATAAAATATGCTGCAAAACCGGAAAAAAATAATTTGCGCTGTCAAATTGAAAAAAAAAAAACGAATTTGTTTTGATTTCGGGGAGTTTTGCATTTACGCCGTTCGCCCTGACTTGTTATCCATGTTCCTCAAGTTGTTACAATTACAACGATATATAACATGTGTAACTTTTATATTTTGCGATGGCTTTTAAAAAATTCAAATCATTGTTAACAAATATAAGTTCCTGAAAATCGCTCCATTCAAAGGCTTAAAGCACTTTTATCCTTTGGTCTATGGGGCTGTGTGAGGTGTCATTTTTTGCGCCATGATGTGTTCTTTCTATTGGTACCTTGATTGCGCATATGTGACTTTTTGATCACTTTTTATGACATTTTTTTCTGGATTTGATGCGACCAAAAATGCGCAATTTTGCACTTTGGGATTTTTTTGCGCTGACACCGTTTACCGTGCGAGATCAGGAACGTGATTAATTATTAGTTCGGGCGATTATGTGCGCGGTGATAGCAAATATGTTTATTTATTTGTTTATTTATTAATTTATATTTATAAAATGGGAAAAGGGGGGTGATTTGGACCTTTATTAGGGGAGGGGATTTTTTATTAATAAAAACACTTTTCTTTTTTTTTCTTTTTACATTAACTAGAAGCCACCCTGGGAGACTTCTATATAGACAGCACTGATCAAACTGAGCAAAGATCGATTAAATCGGTCATAGATTGCTATGGCCTGCTGCAGGCCATAGCCATCTATTGCCGAGACGGGATCAGCGTCATTGTGACGCTGAGTGCAGGCCCGGCCAGAAGAACGGATCTCACCCCCCCCCCCCCCCCCCCGACCCACTAGACACCAGGGATGTTGTGCATGAAGCACTTCAATGCAGCTGTCAAACCTGACAGCTGAATTGAAGTGCTTAATTAGCCGGTGCGGCAACGGGACCCGCGCCTGCTAATAGAGGCGCTCCCTGGCTGCACGTGTCAGCCGGGATCAGCGCCGTTCAGAGCGCTTTGAACACTCCCCGCGGCACCATGACGTACCAGGTACGTCATAGGTCGCTAAGGGGTTAAGTACTGAAAATAAAAGTCTCAGAGTTCCTACAAATTCATCCTATACACCATTGTTCTATAGTACGGTAAAAATTTAGCTGGGTTCACACTACGTATATTTCAGTCAGTATTGTGGTCCTCATATTGCAACCAAAACCAGGAGTGGATTGAAAACACAGAAAGGATCTGTTCACACAATGTTAAAATTGAGTGGATGGCCGCCATTTAATGGCAAATATTTGCTGTTATTTTAAAACAAAGGCTGTTATATTGAAATAATGGCAGTTATTTACTGTTATATGGCGGCCATCCACTCAATTTCACCATTGTGAGAACAGAGCGTTTCTGTGTTTTTAATCCACTCCTGGTTTTGGTTGCAATATGAGGGCCACAATACTGACTGAAATATACGTAGTGTGAACCCAGCTAATGGTGTACTCCAGGTAAATGTAAGAAATTGTACATAACAATCAAGGTATACTGACCCCTTCCCTTGTCGTGTGAAAACCTGTCAACCTCAGAAATTGATGGAAACACAACGGAAATGGACAGGAAACCGCAGGGTAAGCATGTATGCATGCCTCAGAGGCTGCCTAATGGCACCATTATGCCTAATTCTGTGCAACAGCCTGGTTAAAACAGAGGTAGGCATAGGGACCACCCAAAAACTCAGCCTGACACAGCATGGCATTGAGAACCCAGGGAACCATTAAAACAGAGGTAGCTTATCATGAACCACCTAAAAATTCAGCCTGACACAGCATAGCGGTGAGGACAGGGTGAACAAGGTAGAAGCGGTAGCCTTTCAAAAATTATACCAGACCTAGCATGGCAGTGAGCTCACAGAGAACCATTAAAAATGAGTGAGGAAGATAGTGAGCCTCCCCAAAATTAGGCCAAATACTGCATGGCATTGAGCACACAGAGAACTGCTGGGATCAGCAGTAGCCAACATGGAGGCTAGGCAGGAGCAACAGTAACCAACATGAAGGCCAGGCAGGAGAAACAGTTACCAACATGGAGGCCAGGTAGGAGCAACAGTAGTTAACATGGAAACCAGGCAGGATCAGCAGTAGCCAACATGGAGGCACAGGTAGGCACACCAGTAGTCAGCAGTAGCCAACATGGATGCCAGTTAAGGCCCAGCTGTAGCAAACATGGAGGTAAGGGCAGGCACCACAGTAGTCAGCAGTAGTCAACATGGATGCCAGTAAAGGCCCAGCAGTAGCCAACATGGAGGCAAGGGCAGCACGGTGGCTCAGTGGTTAGCACTGTAGCCTTGCAGCGCTGGAGTCCTGGCTTCAAAGATGACCAAGGAAACATCTGCAAAAAGTTCGTATGTTCTCTCCGTGTTTGCGTGGGTTTCCTCCGGGTACTCCGGTTTCCTCCCACACCCAAAAAAATACAGATAGGTGAAGCAATGCGGAATCTGTGTGCGCTATACAAATAATAATAATAAAAAATAAACTAAACAAGGGAGGCAGAGCAGTAGTCAACATGGATGCCAGTAAAGGCCCAGCAGTAGTCAACATGGATGCCAGTAAAGGCCCAGCAGTAGTCAACATGGATGCCAGTTAAGGGCCAGCAAAAAGGAGGCAAGGGCAGGCACACCTAGTGAGGCTCCCTAAAACTAGGCCAGACACTGCAGGGCCTTGAACACACAGAGAGCCATTTCAAGTGAGTGAGAAAGCTAGTGAGGCTCCCCAAAACTAGGTCAGACAGTGCAGGGCCTTGAACACACAGAGAACCATTACAAGTGAGTGAGGAAGCTAGAGAGCCTTCCAAATATTAGGCCAGACAAAGAGAGCTATTACAAGTGAGTCCACCCAAAAATTGGAGTGAGTCCAGGGGCTGGGATATGTAGTGGTCATAAACCTGGGTGCTGACAGCTAACTGACTAGGCCAGTTGTCAGTCAGCACTCACCATCAAGGGTACACTTGATGCCTCTCGACCGGGGGTGGTGAGGCCCCGGCCACGGCTAGACAAAAGAAGAAAAAAAACTGCAGGCTGGCCCCCGTCAACCAGTCCCGCTCCTCCGCAGACGTAGTGTGACGTCAGAGAATGCCAGTGAGGACACCGAGAACCATTAGGAGTGAGGAAGCAATTGAGCCTCCCAATAATTAGGCCAGACCCTGCATGGCGAAAGAAGACTTGGTAGTTGGCTAAGAATTGTAGGAAGAGGAGGAGGAGGAGGATACCAAGAGGAGGAGAGGAGATACCAAGAGGAGGAGAGGAGATACCAAGAGGAGGAGAGGAGATACCAAGAATCTTCATGTTCAACTGCTTTCCCCGGGTGGACAGTTGGATTCAGGTGAAATCCAGGCTTTGTTCATTTTTATAAATGTAAGCCTGTCAGCGCTGTCAGTGGACAGGTGAGTGCGCTTATCAGTGATGATGGCACCAGCTGTACTGAAGACCCGCTCTGACAACAAGCTAGCGGCAGGGCAGGCCAGCACCTCCAAGGCGCAAAGCGCCAGTTGGGGCCACGTATCCAGCTTTGAAACCCAGTAGTTGTAGGTAGCAGAATGATCGTGAAGGACGGTGGTATGGTCAGCAAGGTACTCCCTCACCATCTTCCTGAAGGCTTCCCCCCTACTCTGTCTAGACTGGGGACGGTTAACATAGTCTTGCTGGGGTGCCATTAATGCCAGTTAAGGACCAGCAGTAGTCTACATGGATGCCAGTTAAGGACCAGCAACAAGGATGCAAGGACAGGCACACCAGCAGTCAACATGGATGTCAGTTAAGGCCCAGCAGTAGTTAACATGGATTCCAGTTAAGGCCCAGCAGTAGTCAACATGGATGCCAGTTAAGGACCAGCAACAAGGGTGCAAGGGCAGGCACACCAGTAATCAACATGGATGCCAGTTAAGGCCCAGCAGTAGTCAACATGGAGGCCAGTTAAGGCCCAGCAGTAGTCCACATGGATGCCAGTTAAGGCCCAGCAGTAGTCAACATGGATGCCAGTTAAGGCCCAGCAACAAGGATGCAATTCTGCCTTCAAAACGGCTAAAACATCCAAGGAAGGTAGAAGGTTCTGTTCAGCAGTTTGAGCACCGCCCGTTGGCACTTACCCACTGCAGTGCTGCTGCGCCTAAAAGTAAAATAGCCGTACTATGGCTAGATTTAGTTTCAAACCCTTATGCAGTAGGCTACATGGATGCCAGTTAAGGCCCAGCAACAATGAGGCAAGGGCAAGCACACCAGTAGGCTGCATGGGTGCAAGTTAAGGCCCAGCAACAATGAGGCAAGGGCAGGCACACCAGTAGTCTACATGGGTGCCAGTTAAGGCCCAGCAGTAGCCAACAACCTTTCGATTTTCAATTTGACTGCATTCCATGCATAATGTGACTCGCCACCTCTCCCCCCACCACTGTTTTGATTTTGAATTTGACTTTCATCTTTGAGCATCTGGCAATTGTCTCATGCAAAAGGATCATCACTTGAGGGGTAGTGTACTACAAATCTCAGCAATACATTGTAGTACCCACTAGTTTAGGGGGGGCTGTACGGTACAATCTGGTAGTGGCGTGACCTAGACACATGCTGGGATACCCCCTTACAATGACCAGTGAAGTTTTATGCAGGTGTACTACAAATCCCAGCAATACAGTGTAGTACCCACTAGTTTAGGGGGGGCTGGACGGTGCTATCTGGTATGGGCAACAACTGTACACACTTTGTCACCCCAACACAATGAGCAGTGAAGTAAATTCTATGCTGGATGCACTACAGCTCACAGCTATACAGTGCAGTACACACTAGTTTAGGTGGTGCTATCTGGTATGGGCAACAACTGTACACACTTTGTCACGCCAATACAATGAGCAATGAAGTTCTATGCAGGATGTACTACAAATCCCAGCTATAAAGTGTAGTACACCAGGACCACCAGCCCCAATATCAAAAAGGAGTACACTGAGCACTTCTTAGGGGTCTGTATGCAACACCTAATGCCCCCTTTCTGCCAGCAGCCGGTCACCACAGTGTGCTGGTTAAATCGCGGTAGCAGCACTGCAACTCCCAGCCAGCAGTCTGTAGTAATAGTATTAATAAAAGCTTTTAAGCCCTGAAAAGGTCTGTTTGTTTGTATTGCTAGTATATACCCTGCCTACTGGAACGCTAAATCCTACACTGACACTCTCCCCGACCAGCAGCAGCTCTGTCCCTGATCTCTCACAGCATGGGTCTGAAGCAAGTACTGCCGGCGCCGAGTTTTATATGGCAGGGTCATCTGATCTGGCCAACCAATCGCTGCTATCAACATGTATGGGTCCCACGTCATCGCAGGATGTACCAAAGAGTCTCCTGCATGTTTATTGGCTGCGAAAAAGCGCGCAAACTTACAGGAAATGGATGACGAGATTTCCTTGAGTATCGCGAGATGCTCCTCCGAGTAACGAGTACCATCGAGTACCCTAATACACGATCGAGTACCAAGCTCAGACGAACACGTTCGCTCATCTCTAGAAGTAACTCGCTCATTCTAGAACATCTGAAGACGCCAGCCTCTGCAGAACTTCCATAGGCCCCTGGCTGTACTATTACGAACCGGTAGTCATTGTCGGCCAAGGCCAACAAGACCAAAAAAGCTGTTTATAATTTAAATATAGGGACCATGAGCAAGCTGCCTTTTTAACACGAATGTGTTTACCATCCAGTGCCCCAATGCAGTTAGGAAACTGCGCAGCATCATAGAATCCCTCAGCAATTCTGGCCCAATCTTCTCGCTGTGGTGGTGGCATTACTATAGCTTTCAAGCGCTGCCATATGTCACAGGTGTCACGCTTGATCATGCAGATGGCGGAAGGACCAAATGCAAAAGAGTTTTCTGTAGCCAGAAATCTAGGGAGAAGAACAAAATATCACATCACAATGAGTGGTTACAAGGTACAGTACATAGGCACAACAATAAACACATGTGCTTACCTGAGGGTAACAATGAGACATTCCTCTGGGGTGATCGGTGTCCGCATGTCAATGTCCTGGTAGGCTGAAGATCATGTAGGAGCCGATCAAATGTAGATATCAACATTCTGCAGTAGCTGTGGAACTTTTCAGGGTGCTGCTGCAGATCCCAATATGCCTGATTAAAGTGTCTCTTTTGAGGTTGCAAAGACATCAAGGGGTGGATCCAAAATCTTCTCCTGGTCCTTTTAGCCTCAGCTTCCAAGCGTGCACGCTGAACAAGTTGACGATAGATGAACCAGCATAGAACAGCTCTAACAACAGGATAACGCTGCATCAAAAACTCCATGTTTTGCCAAGAAAAAGACAATAGAAACTGCAACTAAGTATATTAGCTGTGGAACTACTGTACTTTGCTCTCAGTAAACAGGATAGAAATGACTGTAAAATGGCCCCCAGATGACCATGTTACCTTTTTTTTTTTTTTTTGGGGGGGGGGAAGTTGGGACATCTAATGACGTCATTATTGCCGTACTTTTTTTTTTTTTTTTTAACCTATGTCATTATTTTCGGATCAGCAAAAAAAAAAAAAGGATTAAAAAACAGAACACAATACGGATGCAAAACGGATGATTTTTTGCAGATTGCAGATGAAAAATAGAGGATCCAGATTTTCATCCAGGAAAATATACTGACGTGTGATGTGGCCTAAGTAAAGTGTCAGGAGCCAACCTTCACGCTTCGCTCCCAGCATCGCCTGAGCATTCGGCCAGCCTTCCATAAGTGTCGACAGCAAAGTATAAGCCAGAACATACGGCTGGTTGCGAGGAGCGATGGCGTCCCTGATGACCAGCACTGCCAGTAAGCTTTGCACAGAGGTCTGGAGCTGGGACTTCAGCCTCCATAAATAACTTCCCCTTTGTGTCCTTCCATGCCTGCGATAGAGCATCCTGTGAGAATGAATAAGCTATCATTTATCCTGATTGAATTCTTTGGTTACCTGATCCTGGTTTTGGCTTCCTGACTTTCCTCTTGACCGCACCGACTGTTTGATACCGACCCTGCTAGCTGACCATGAGATGTTTGTTTGTTTGTCTTGTCTGCATTTTCTGTTCTCACCTGCTGAGGCTAGGGACTGCTGTCCAGTTATCTGCTACTGCTTAGGGCAGTTGCAGTAGACTGGACCTGGACACAGTAAATACAGCTGATGTATAGCTGTGTTATGGAGACTGGTATTGGATACAGTAAGTGTAGCTGTTATGTGGCATGTCTTTAGGAGACTTAACCTAAGTTTAGTTAATACAGCTGTTATAGCATTTCTTCAGGAGGCTGAACATGGATACAGTAAGTATAGCTGTTATATAGCAGCCTTCAGGAGACTGGACCTGGATACAGTAAGTATAGATGTTATATAGCTGCCTTCAGGAGACTGGATCTGGATACAGTAAGTATTGCTGTTATATAAAAGCCTTCAGGAGACTGGACCGGGATACAGTAAGTATAGCTGTTATATATAGCAGCCTTCAGGAGACTGGACCTGGATACAGTAAGGATAGCTGTTATACAACTGCCTTCAGGAGACTGGACCTGGATACAGTAAGTATAGCTGTTATATAGCAGCCTTCAGGAGACTGGACCTGGATACATGTCACGGCCGCGGTGGCGTCCCGTGCTCCGGGCCGCCGCCGCGACCTCTCTCTGTCCCATGCAGCCGCCGGGGTCCTTGTGCAGGGACCCGGCACTGCTATCTGTTCGGCCCCGGGGTGTGCCTTACCTTGCCCCACTCCTGTCTCCGTCTGTGCCGGCCGGCACGCGCGCGTCCCCGCCTCCTAGGGCGCGCGCGCGCCGGCTGTCTCAGATTTAAAGGGCCAGTCCGCCCCTAATTGGATGTTGCACTAACCACTCCCTATAAATTCCAGCCCTGCCCCATTACAGGTGTTGGAGCCTCTGTATGCATCCCATAGCATTTGGCCCAGCTCCCTGTTGTTCCTGACCGTAGTCCTTGTTCCTGTCCGCAGTCCTTGTCCCTAGTCCTTGCCCGCTGCCTTCCCATTGTTCCTGAGTCCTGTCCGCCACCTGCGATCACGCCTACAGACCTCTGCCTGCACTATCTCCTGCCTACTGCTCCTGCCACGCCTCGTTTGCCGTCACTAGCAACCAAGCCAGGGGTAGCGACCTGGGGGTCGCCTGCTGCAGCAAGTCCATCCCGCCTTGCGGCGGGCTCTGGTGAAAAGCAGCGGCCCCTTAGACTCCGCTCCCTGGTGAGGTTAGTGCCATCGCTAGTGACGATTCAGTGGATCCACTACTCCAGGCGTTACAGTAGGCTCCAACCATGGATCCCGGCGAGGTGCCTGATCTCCGTGACGTAGCCAGAGTGGTCGCTCAACAGGCTCAACAAAAACAGCAACAGTCGCAGCAGATCCAGCAACTGACTGCCTCCTTACAGCAGCATACTACAGCTCAGCGCTCACCACCACCTGCAGCCTCTTCGATACTTCGACTGGCTCTCCCGAGTAAATATGGAGGCGATCCCAAGTTGTGCAGGGGATTCCTGACTCAATGCACCATGCATATTGAACTTTTAAGTAGTCAATTTCCCACCGAGCGCTCTAAAGTGGCTTTCATCATCAGCCTTTTGGAGGGTAGAGCTCTGGCCTGGGCCACACCGCTGTGGGACCGAGATGATCCTGTTGCTGCCAATCTCCAAACCTTCCTGGCCGAGTTTCGCTTCCTCTTTGAGGAACCTGCCCGTGCTACTGTAACGCCTGGACTAATGGATCCACTGGACCGTCACCAGCGATGGCACTGACCTCACCAGGGAGCGGAGTCTAAGGGGCCGCTGGTTTTCACCAGAGCCCGCCGCAAGGTGGGATGGACTTGCTGCGGCAGGCGACCCCCAGGTCGCTACCCCTGGCTTGGTTGCTGGTGACGGCAGGCGAGGCGTGGCAGGAGCAGTAGGCAGGAGATGGTACTGGCAATGGTCTGTAGGTGAGACCGTAGTGACAGGCTGGACACAGGAACTAAGGTGTAACGGGGAAGCAGGAACCAGGAACAAGGAGTGGGGACCAGGTAGCGGACAGGAATCAGGAACAAGGACTAGGGACCAGGTAGCGGACAGGAATAACAGGGAGCTGGGCCAAACGCTATGGGAAGCATGTAGAGGCTCCAACACCTGCAGTGGGGCAGGGCTGGAATATATAGGGAGTGATTGTGTGCATGACCAATTAGGAGCGCACTGCCCCTTTAAATCTGAGACAGCCGGCACGCGCGCGCCCTAGGAGGCGGGGCCGCGCGCGCCAGCCGGCACAGCGACGGACAGGAGCGTGGAGAGGTGAGGCGCCCCCCCGGGGCCGAAGCAACAGCAGCGCCGGGTCCCTGCCTATGGACACCGGCTGCTGCATGGGGAAGAGAGGAGTCGCGGCGGCGGCCCGGAGCACGGGACGCCACCGCGGCCGTGACAGTACCCCCCCCCCCCTTAGGCCTCCCCCTCTTTCTGGCCTGTAGGAACCTCTTGATGAGATCTTGGTCCAGGATGTTAGCCTCGGGTTCCCAGGACCTCTCCTCAGGACCAAAACCTTTCCAGTCCACCAGGAAGAACCGTCTCCCTCTGACAGTTTTCATGGCCAGAATGTCTTTGACAATGTAGACGTCGTCAGAGACGGCTTGTGGAGCAGAGAGCGAAGCCTTATCGGAGAACCGGTAGAGGACTACTGGCTTTAAGAGGGAGACATGGAAGGCGTTCGGAATCCGCATCGTAGGAGGTAGGCGGAGTTTGTAGGTGACAGGGTTGAGGCGTTTTAGCACCGAGAAAGGACCGATAAATCGAGGACCCAACTTGTAGCTGGGAATCTTGAGTCGGACATATTTGGCCGAGAGCCAGACTTTGTCTCCAGGGAGAAAATTCAGGGCGGGTCTTCTTCTCTTATCCGCTTGGTCTTTCATGCGGTCAGATGCCTTGAGCAGAGATTGTCGAGTCTGTTCCCAGATTGACTGCAGGTCAGATAACAACTCCTCCACGGCTGGGACTTCAGAGGATGGAGAGAGAGGCAGAGGAGGGCGAGGATGACGTCCATAGACCACATAGAAGGGTGACTTGCCTGTGGAGCTCGAGTCCAGATGATTGTAGGAGAACTCCGCCCATGGAAGCAGACTGGACCAGTTGTCCTGGCGAGCGGAGACGAAATGTCGAAGATAACTGCCAAGGACCTGATTGACCCTCTCCACTTGCCCATTAGTCTGGGGATGATAGGCCGAAGAGAAGTCCAGCTTCACTTGGAGTTGAGAGCAGAGAGCATGCCAGAATCTGGAGACAAATTGTGAGCCTCTGTCAGACACTATATGAAGAGGAAGACCATGGAGGCGGAAGATATGCTGAAAGAACAGCTGGGCCAGGCGAGGAGCTGATGGTAATCCAGGAAGAGCCACGAAGTGGGACATCTTGGAAAAGCGGTCAGTTACAACCCAAATGACCGTGTCACCCGCAGATGGAGGTAAATCTGTGACAAAGTCCATGCCTATATGGCACCAGGGGCAGTCTGGGACTGGCAAGGGCTGAAGTAGGCCGGCAGGTTTTTGATGGGAGGACTTGTTTCTGGCACAGATGGTACAAGACGCCACAAAGTCCTTGACATCTTGGAGTAGGCTAGGCCACCAGTAGTGGCGGGAGATCAGTTGCCCGGTCTTTAGAGCTCCCGGATGCCCGGCCACCATAGAGGAATGACCCCATTTCAAGATGCGTTTACGGAGTGCGGGGCGCACATAAGTCTTCCCGGGGGGCAGTCTCTGCAGAGTAGAAGTAGCAACAGGTACTAGGCGATCGGGAGGAATTATGTGACGAGGAGGTTCCTCTTGCCCCATGACATCGGATGCTCGGGATAACGCATCGGCCTTTATATTCTTCTCGGCTGGACGGAAATGAATGGTGAAGTTGAACCGAGAGAAGAAGAGGGACCACCTGGCCTGCCGGGGATTGAGGCGTTGAGCCGATTGGAGGTAGAGGAGGTTCTTGTGGTCCGTGTAGATGTTAACGGAATGTCTAGCCCCCTCTAGGAGATGACGCCACTCCTCCAGTGCCAACTTGATAGCCAGGAGTTCACGATCTCCAATAGTATAGTTCCTCTCGGCCGGGGAAAAAGTTTTAGAAAAGAACCCGCAGGTTCTGATCTTGCCTGATGTGTCCCTTTGCGAGAGGACGGCTCCTGCGCCCACAGAAGAAGCATCAACTTCAAGAGAAAACGGCTTGGTGATATCCGGGCGAACTAGAGCAGGAGCGGAGGCAAAGGCAGACTTTAGGCTATTGAAGGCTTGTTCGGCCTCTGGAGGCCAGCGTTTGGGATCCGCCCTCTTCTTTGTGAGAGCCACTATGGGTGCTACCAGGGTAGAGAAGTGAGGGATGAATTGCCGGTAGTAGTTGGCAAATCCAAGGAATCGTTGGATAGCTCTAAGTCCCTCAGGGCGAGGCCATTGGAGAACAGCTGAGAGCTTGGCAGGATCCATCTGTAGGCCCTGGTCAGAGACAATGTACCCAAGAAACGGCAGGCTGCGTTGATGGAAAACGCACTTCTCCAGCTTGGCATATAAACGGTTGGCCCGTAATCTTCGTAGAACCTGCCATACATGGGACACGTGGGTCTGCTGGTCGTGGGAGAAGACCAGGATGTCGTCAAGATAGACAATGACGCAGACATAGAGAAGGTCGCAGAATATATCATTCACGAATTCCTGGAAGACCGCTGGGGCGTTGCATAGGCCGAATGGCATGACCAGATATTCATAGTGCCCATCCCTGGTGTTGAAAGCGGTCTTCCATTCGTCTCCTTCACGAATTCGGATCAGGTTATACGCTCCCCTCAGATCCAGCTTAGAGAAGATTCTAGCTCCACGGAGACGGTCAAATAGTTCGGGGATAAGCGGAAGAGGATAGCGGTTCTTGACAGTCACCTTATTTAAGCCCCGGTAGTCTATGCATGGGCGGAGGGAACCGTCCTTCTTCTGCACAAAGAAAAATCCAGCGCCAGCAGGGGACGTGGATTTACGAATGAAGCCCTTCTGTAAGTTCTCCCGGATGTAGGAGGACATGGCTTCCGTCTCGGGCACCGAGAGAGTATATACTCGACCACGTGGAGGAGAAGTTCCTGGAAGCAGGTCTATAGGGCAATCATAGGGCCGATGAGGTGGTAGAGAGTCCGCCTCCTTGGCCGAAAAAACATCAACGAAGTCATGGTATTCCTGCGGTAGTCCCGATAGAGGCTTGGCGTTAGCAGGTGACCTCGTAGAGCACTTGGGTTGAGGAGGTCTCAGACACCTATTTGGACAGTCCTGGCCCCAGCCGGGAACCTCCCCTGTTCTCCAGTCCAGCTTAGGGGTATGTAGTTGCAGCCAAGGGAGACCCAACAGGATGTTGGAAGAGGAATGGCGCAAAACGTAGAAGGAGATCCTCTCCTGATGTAAGGCGCCCACCTGGAGGACTAGGGGTTCCGTCTGGCAGTACACAGCTTCGGAAAGAATCTCGCCCATGACCGAAGAGATAGACCGGGGTTGGGTTAGCTGTATCACGTGTAGCCGCCATCTTTGGACCAACGAAGCAGAAATGAAACTGCCAGCAGCACCGGAGTCGATGAGGGCAGAAGTCTGGAGAACTTGCCCTGTGGGTGTCTGGATGGAGACTGGCATAGTCAACCTTGGAGAGGTGGCATTCACACCTAGGGAGGCCTCTCCCACCGGACCTAGGTGCGAGCGTTTCCCGGACGCTGAGGACGTTGGGGACATCTTTGCCGGTAGTGATCAGCGCCACCGCAATAGAGACAGAGATTCAGCTCCATTCGACGGGCTCTCTCATCAGCCGTCAGGCGAGCTCGTTCCACCTGCATGGGGACTTCTGGAGACGACTGGGGCATAGGAGCAACGGGACTCTGGAACACCGGTGCCAGCCGAGGATGGCGACGGGGCAGGCTCAGTCGTCGTTCCTGCCGGACCTCCTCCTCTCTCTCGGAAAATCGGTTGTCGACTCTGGTAGCCAGTAGGATAAGATCGTTCAGAGATGTAGGGAGGTCGCGGGCGGAGAGCACGTCTTTCACTCGACTGGATAGTCCCTTCTTGAAGGTGGCTAATAGGGCGGCCTCGTTCCAGTCCAATTCAGCTGCCAGTGTGCGGAACTGGATGGCATAGTCACCAACAGAGGAGCTCCCTTGAGAGAGGTTGAGAAGAGCAGTCTCAGCTGAAGTAGCACGGGCAGGTTCCTCAAAGATGGAGCGAAACTCGGCCAGGAAGGCCCGGAGATTGGCAGCAACAGGATCATCACGGTCCAACAGTGGCGTGGCCCAGGCCAGAGCTCTACCCTCCAATAGGCTGATGATGAAAGCCACTTTAGAGCGCTCGGTGGGAAACTGACTACTTAAAAGTTCAATATGCATTGTGCATTGAGTCAGGAATCCCCTGCACAACTTGGGATCGCCTCCATATTTACTCGGGAGGGCCAATCGAAGTCTCGAGGTAGCTGCAGGTGGAGGTGGGCGCTGGGCTGTAGTATGCTGCTGTAGGGCGGCAGTCAATTGCTGGATCTGCTGCGACTGTTGCTGGATCTGTTGAGCCTGTTGAGCGACCACTCTGGCGACGTCACGGAGATCAGGCACCTCGCCGGGATCCATGGTTGGAGCCTACTGTAACGCCTGGACTAGTAGATCCACTGGACCGTCACCAGCGATGGCACTGACCTCACCAGGGAGCGGAGTCTAAGGGGCCGCTGGTTTTCACCAGAGCCCGCCGCAAGGCGGGATGGACTTGCTGCGGCAGGCGACCCCCAGGTCGCTACCCCTGGCTTGGTTGCTGGTGACGGCAGGCGAGGCGTGGCAGGAGCAGTAGGCAGGAGATGGTACTGGCAATGGTCTGTAGGTGAGACCGCACGTGACAGGCTGGACACAGGAACTAAGGTGTAACGGGGAAGCAGGAACCAGGAACAAGGAGTGGGGACCAGGTAGCGGACAGGAATCAGGAACAAGGACTAGGGACCAGGTAGCGGACAGGAATAACAGGGAGCTGGGCCAAACGCTATGGGAAGCATGTAGAGGCTCCAACACCTGCAGTGGGGCAGGGCTGGAATATATAGGGAGTGATTGTGTGCATGACCAATTAGGAGCGCACTGCCCCTTTAAATCTGAGACAGCCGGCGCGCGCGCGCCCTAGGAGGCGGGGCCGCGCGCGCCGGCCGGCACAGCGACGGACAGGAGCGTGGAGAGGTGAGGCGCCCCCCGGGGCCGAAGCAACAGCAGCGCCGGGTCCCTGCCTATGGACACCGGCTGCTGCATGGGGAAGAGAGAAGTCGCGGCGGCGGCGGCCCGGAGCACGGGACGCCGCCGCGGCCGTGACAGCTACTTCAACTTAGACTGCTCTCCTCAACCTCTCTCAAGGGAGCTCCTCTGTTGGTGACTACGCCATCCAGTTCCGCACCCTGGCAGCTGAATTAGACTGGAATGAGGCCGCTCTAATAGCCACCTTTAAGAAGGGCCTATCCAGTCGGGTGAAAGACGTGCTCTCCGCCCGCAACCTCCCTACATCTCTAAATGATCTAATCCTGCTACCAGAGTCGACAACCGATTTTCCGAGAGAGAGGAGGAGGTCCGGTAAGAACGGCGACTAAGCCTGCCCCGTCGCCATCAGAGCCTAGCACCGGTTTTCCAGAATCCTGTTGCTCCTGTACCCCAGTCGACTCCTGAGGTTCCAATGCAAGTAGAACGAGTTCGCCTGACTCCTCATAAGAGGGCTCGCTGACTAGAGCTGAATCTCTGTCTCTATTGCGGTGGCTCTGATCACTTCCGGCAGAGATGTCCCCAACGTCCTCAGTGTCCGGGAAACGCTCGCACCTAGGTCCGGTAGGAGAGGCCTCCCTAGGTGTGAATGCCACCTCTCCAAGATTGTCTATGCCAGTTTCCATCCAGACACCCTCAGGACAAATTCACCAGACTACTGCCTTCATCGACTCCGGGTCTGCGGGCAGTTTCATTGCAGCTACCTTTGTCCAAAGATGGCGGCTACCCGTGATCCAGCTAGCCCGATCCCTGTCTATCTCCTCGGTCACGGGCGAGACTCTTGCTGAAGTTGTGCTCTACCAGACTGCACCTCTAGTCCTCCAGGTGGGCGCTTTGCATCAGGAGAAGATCTCCTTCTACGTCTTGCACCATTCCTCTTCCGACATCCTGCTGGGTCTACCTTGGCTGCAATTACATACCCCAAAGCTAGACTGGAGAACCGGGGAGATTCTCAGTTGGGGTCTGGACTGTCCTAACCGGTGTCTGAAGCTTCCTCGGCCCAAGTGCTCTGTGACGTCACCTGACTCAGTCAAGCCTCTACCCGGCCTACCGGTAGAATACCAAGACTTGGCTGACGTCTTTTCTGCCAAAGAGGCGGACTTTCTACCCCCTCACCGGACATATGATTGTCCCATAGACCTCCTTCCTGGAACTTCTCCTCCACGAGGTCGAGTGTACCCTCTCTCCATGCCCGAGACTGAGGCCATGTCTTCCTACATCCGGGAGAACCTAAAGAAGGGTTTCATTCACAAATCCACGTCCCCTGCTGGCGCAGGATTCTTCTTTGTGCAGAAGAAGGATGGTTCTCTTCGCCCATGCATAGACTACAGGGGCCTAAATAAGGTGACAGTCAAAAACCGTTATCCTCTTCCACTTATCCCTGAACTATTCAACCGTCTCCGTGGAGCCAAGATCTTCTCTAAGCTGGACCTCAGGGGAGCGTACAATTTAATCCGTATTCGTGAAGGAGACGAATGGAAGACCACTTTTAACACCAGAGATGGGCACTACGAATACCTGGTCATGCCATTCGGCCTATGCAATGCCCCAGCGGTTTTCCAGGAATTTGTTAACGACATCTTCCAAGACCTCCTCTATGTCTGCGTCATTGTCTATCTTGACGACATTTTGGTCTTCTCCCCTGACCAGCAGACTCACGTGACACAAGTACGTCAGGTCCTACGAAGACTACGGGCCAATCATATGTACGCCAAGCTAGAGAAGTGCGTTTTCCATCAGCGCAGTCTTCCGTTTCTTGGGTATATCATCTCCGACCAGGGTCTACAAATGGATCCGGCCAAGCTCTCAGCTATTCTCCAGTGGCCACATCCTGTGGGACTCAGAGCTATCCAACGCCTCCTAGGATTTGCCAACTACTATCGGCAGTTCATCCCACACTTCTCTACCCTGGTCGCACCCATCGTGGCCCTCACTAAGAAGAAGGCGGATCCCAGGCATTGGCCACCTGAGGCCGAGCAAGCCTTCTTTAGCCAAAAGTCAGCCTTTGCTTCTGCTCCTGCGCTAGTTCACCTGGATGCCACCAAGCCATTTTCACTTGAGGTAGACGCATCTTCAGTGGGCGCTGGAGCTGTCCTCTTGCAAAGGGACGCATCAGGCAAAACCCGAACCTCTGTGTTCTTCTCAAAGACTTTCTCCCCTGCCGAGAGGAACTATACTATTGGCGACCAAGAACTCTTGGCGATTAAGTTGGCACTGGAGGAGTGGCATCATCTCCTAGAGGGAGCTAGGCATCCGGTAAATATCTACATGGACCACAAGAACCTTCTCTACCATTAATCGTCCCAATCCCCGGCAGGCCAGGTGGTCGCTTTTCTTTTCACGTTTCAACTTCGTTATCCATTTCCGTCCGGCTGAGAAGAACGTGAGAGCCGATGCTCTCTCCCGAGTATCTGACATCATGGGACAAGAGGACTCTCCTCGCCACATTATACCTCCCGATCGCCTAGTGCCAGTCGCCACATCCACTCTTCAAAGATGGCCTCCCGGTAAGACCTATGTGCGCCCTGCTCTTCGAAGACGGATCTTGAAATGGGGTCATTCCTCTATGTTGGCCGGGCATCCGGGAGTTCTAAAGACCGGGCAACTGATCTCCCGCCACTACTGGTGGCCTAGCCTACTCCAAGATGTCAAGGACTTTGTGGCTTCCTGTACCATCTGTGCCAGAAACAAGTCCTCCCGTCAAAAACCTGCCAGCCTACTTCAGCCCTTGCCAGTTCCAGACCGCCCCTGGTGCCATATAGGCATGGACTTTGTCACAGACTTGCCTCCATCTGCGGGTAACACTGTCATTTGGGTTGTTACAGTTATATAGCTTCCTTTAGGAGACTGGATTCAGGACTGGCAGGCGTAGACAAGACAAGAGACAGTGACCCTAGATCTGAACCCACCCACTGTCACCTGCCTACTTGCCTCGGTCGACCCTAAACGGTCGCGGACAACCACGGAGTCTGTCCCTACACTGCGTAGGTGAATACAGAAAACGTAGACAGACAAACAAAACACAATGGAGGATAGTCAACTAGCAGGGTCAAAACCAAACAGACAACGCAGTACAAAATCAGAAGGAGAGCGGATAGTCAAATGTCAAGCAAGAGGTCAGAACACGGGCAGAGCAATAGCAAGGGGATTAGGACAGGGAACGCTGGGAAAGGAGTAGGGGAGCTGGGACTAGTGACAACTAATAGCCAGCGGGGAACTGAGGATCTGACTGCTTTTTATCCAGGGTAAGAGCTTAGGTCCAGCAGCTGATTGGAGCAGCCCTGATCCCAGCACCAAGCTCAGCTGAACAGACCTAGCAGTGCAGTAACCCCTGCACTGCCAGAAGTCTCACAGGCAAGGCAGGTGTGGCTGAAGTAAAACACAGTTCAGACACAATTCATATGCAAACACAGACAAAAATTCAGCGCTTCCTCGGCCGCCTGGCACAGACCGAGGAGCGCAAAGTCACATTCCTAACACTGGACTTGTATACAAAAAGTTAAGCTGTTAAATGGCTGCCTAAACTTGGATAAAAGGAAGTAAGTAAGCCAGGAAGACACCAGGGAGCGTATTAACTTTATTATTGCACATTTAAAGAAAGGACTGCATGATAATCGAACCATAGGCCAAATGAGAGCAGATCGGCATTCGGTTACTATAGTGACCGGGCCGTGTAATACGGCCCTTAGAGTGTAGATTAGATTGTAAGCCTTACCGGAGACAGGGGTTAATGTGAGTGATGGGAATCTGTGTACAGGGCTGTGGAATATGGAAAGAAACACATCTGTGTAACACAAGGACGGCTGAACCTTATTTCTGTTTCTTCATCTTTTTCTCCGATTCTCTATTGTAAAGATGGATCCGGCCACAATCATCAGGGATCAGATCCAGAATAATGTGTGATGTAACCAGACAGTGTAAAATATATCCCATTATACTGTATAAGAAGAGGAGAGATGAGAGCAGCCACCATAATGTCACTGATCCTATGAGCTGCCGGCTTCCCCGTGTCGCTGCTGTCCCTGCTGCTTCCATGATTATATATTACTTAGACCAGTATACGCTTCTTCTCTATCATCCTATTCTTATAAGATGATCATCTTCCTTATTATACTGATGCTTACATGGCTTCCTTTCACACAATTACTTTGTGATCTCCAGATCAGAAAAATTTTCCATGATGTAGAGGAATGTTACCAGGATGGAGACCTCATCATCGGGGGGCTGTTCACTATCCATCAAAATACAGAAGATATACAAGAGCCAGGAGATCCTTATAGAAGTATAGTATGTGAAGAGTAAGTGATAATGTCCTGTGTGTTGTGTCTATTAGAGAAGGGGAGAGAATAGTGTGACGGCTGCAGCTTCCCCATCTATAGACACAGTACAGGCTTCTATCTGTAATATTCCTGTAATAGATGATGGGGGTTATGGCTCCAGAGATGACAGGGATCTGCAGATTCCTGGACAGTCCACACAATATAGAAGGTGAGTAAGTGAAGTAGCAGAGGTGAGTAAGTGATGTAGCAGAGGTGATGGTACCAAAAGGAAAGTATCAAAGTTGCTCTTAAAGGGACGTCAAATAAGTCACCCTTAAAGCATGGTACCAAAGTCGCTCTTTAAAGGACTGTACCAAAGTCACTCTTAAAGGGAGGGTATCAATGGTTAATGTTTCTCTTAACGGGAAGACACTGTTAAAGCGACGCTCTTTTCAAGCACTATGGCGGACATGTATAAAAAGGTGAAAATGCCTTTTTTAGGCGCAGATGGGGCTGTTTGGTATAAAAATATTTGCAAAGGGTAATTGTGCAAATATTTTTCTCGCATCTGCCCCATCTGCGCCACTTTCGCCAGTGGTAATTGCGGGGGGTGCTTCTGCATACAGAGGGGGTGCGGCCTGTGCATGCGCTGCATTTATCATTCTTCAGGGGAAAAATGACACTGAAGCCTACGCCAGCTCTGAGCTTGCGTAGGTTTCAAAATTTTTGCACAGACGGGCTCCGTGTGATCTGAATTCATGTAGAGGCAGTGCACTTCTACATAAATCCCCTGAACTCCGGAGCTATTGTGTTACCATCTGTCCTGTCTTTGTTCTGTGTTTGCATCTAGCCAGTGTAGCCTGCACTCTTCAGGTAGGGGCCGGCCTGTTAAGGAGTCGGGTTCCCCAAAAGGAAGGGACAGAATGGTGTGAGCAGCGTCAGGGTCTCACCCTATTCTTGTGTCTGTGTGTCCCTGACCTATCGTCACCGGCGTACACTCAGACACTCAGTCCCCACCGCTAATCTGTTGCTTTATGACACTGGTTAGGCTGTATAATACTGCTACTATACTGAATGGCAGATACTCAGTCCCCACCACTAGGCTGTATAATACTGCTACTATACTGAATGGCAGATTTTAGCATGTATGCAGGGAGCTTTCCCTGATGTATACACTGGTATATTGCCCTTAGGTATCACCTTGGACACATGCAGCTTGTTTAAAAAAAACAAAAAAAAAAAAACTATATTTTAAGCTGCTGAGAAAAAAATGTTGAACCCCTGATGTCCTGATAAGTAAAAAATAAAATTTCTCCCTAAACATAGCCTTGCTGATAGGAGAGTGTGATACATGTTCTATGCTTCGGAGCTCAGGCTGCAGCTCCCCTGGGTGATATTTAGTGTGGATTGTGTGTCTGGAAAGTGCTCGCAATTTATACAATGTAATAAAACTAAGCAATGTAACACTGTAATCAGATGAGCTCCATCACTCCCAGACACCAACGTTACAAAGACTCCAAATAATGTATTCATGTATTCTGTGTAATGTTCTTGTATTCTATGCACTTAACCCCTTAAGGACCGGGCCTGAAATGGCCTTAAGGACCGGAGGAAATTTTATGAATATGACCTGTGTCACTTTATTCATTAATAACTTCGGGATGCTTTTACCTATCCGGCTGATTCTGAGATTGTTTTCTCGTGACATATTGTACTTCACATTTCTAGTAAATTGGAGTCGATACTTATAACAAATCTTTATGAAAAAAAACAAAATAGCGTGAAAAATTGTGAAAAAATGCATTTTTCCAACTTTAAAACTTTTCTGCTTATACAGAAAATGGTTATATCACATAAATTATATATTAAATAGCATTAGCAACATGTCTATGTTATGTTGGCGGCATTTATTAAACTATCTTTCATTTTTTTTAAACAATAGAAAGCGTAAAACATTAGCAGCAAATTTCCAAATTTTCGGTAAAATTTCAAAATCAGATATTTTTAGGGACCTGTTCAGGTTTAAAGTGTATTTAAGGGGACTGTATGCTAGAAAGCCTCACAAAGCACCCCATTTCAGAAACTGCACCCCCAAACTCTGCAAAAGCACACCCAGAAAGTGTTTTAACCCTTTAGGTGAGTCACAGAAATAAAAGCTAAGTGTGTTAGAAATTAGAAAATTTTAATTTTCTGTGCATAGATTTTATTGTAATCCAATATCTTTCATAATGATAAACCTATTACCAGAGAAATTCACCCCAATAATTATTGCCCCGTTTCTGTAGTTTATAGAAATACCCCATATGTGTAGGGCCGTATTTACCACTAGGCACCTGTGGTCCAGTGCCTAGGGCAGCACCTTGCAGGGGGGCAGCACCAGGGAGCAGGGGGACAGAAAAAACTATTTTTTTTGTTTTAATTTTTTTAGTTTCCCTCCTCCCTTTCAGACTTGCCAGCAAATCTGGTGTCTTTTCCAGGGGGGTGGGGGGTATGGTGGTATTGGTCAGGTCTGGTATCGCCGATAGGTGCGTGAAGATGGGGCGTCTTCAGGTTTAGTGCCTAGGGCAGCAGCAGCTGTTAATACAGCCCTGCATATGTGGCCCTATTGCGCTATTTGACGCAACCACAAGCCTCAGATATAAAGGAGCGCCTAGTGAATTTCAATGGCTCCGTTATATTTGGTCATTTCTGACTGTACCACTTCAGGTTGGCAGAGGCTCTGGGGTGCCAAAACCTAAAAAACACCCCTAAAAGGACACTATTTAGAAAACTACACCCCTCAAGGAATGTAACAAGGGGTGCGGTGAGCATCTGGACCCCACAGGAGCTTCACAGATTTTCCGAACAATGTGGCATGAAAAAAGACAAAAGTATTTTTTACACTAAAACGTTGTTCTAGCCTTCAATTTTTCATTTTCACAAAGGGATAAAAGAAAAAAAAAAAAGACACAAAAAGTATAGCGCAGTTTCTCCCAAGTACGGAAATACCCCACATGTGGACATAAAGTGCCAAGCGGGCGCAGGACGAGCCTCCAAAGGGAAGGAGCGTTTGGAAGCTGGATTTCACTGGAATGGATTTCAAGGGCCACGTCGCATTTACAGAGCCCTCGTGCTGCCAAAACACTGGAAACCCCCCACAAGTGACCCCATTCTGGAAACTACACCCATCAAGGAATCTAACAAAGGGTGCAGTGAGCATATGGACCCCACTGGTGACGGGCATATATGTGGAACAATGTGACGTGAAAGTGAAAAATTTCATTTTTTCACATTCACAGCACAAATGTGCCCGTCATCAAGGGGCCAATTTGCTCACTACACCCCTTGTTAGATTCCCTGAGGGGTGTAGTTTCCATAATGGGGTCACTTGTGGGGGGTTTCCACTGTCTTGACAGCACAAGGGCTCTGTAAATGCGACATGGCGTTCATCATCCATTCTAGCCAAATCCAACCTCCAAAATCCAAATGGCGCTCCTTCCCTTCGGAGGCTTGCCCTGCACCCACATGGCGCTTTATGTCCACATGTGGGGTATTTACGGACTCGGGGGAAATTGCTCTACACATTGTGTTTTTTTTTTTCTCTTTTAACCCCTTGTGAAAATGATAAATTCAAGGCTAGACCAACATTATAGTGTAAAAAATGTAATATTTCATTTTCACGCCACATTGTTCCACATTTGTGCCCGTCACCAGTGGGGTCCATATGCTCAATACACCCCTTGTTACATTCCTTGAGGGGTGTAGTTTCCATAATGGGGTCACTTGTAGGGGGTTTCAATTGTCTTGGCAACACAGGGGCCTTTTAAATGCAACATGGCCCCTCGAAATCCAGTCCAGCCTCAAAAAATTAAATGGCGCTCCTTCCCTTTGGAGACTTACCCTGCGCCCGCATGGCGCTTTATGTCCACATGTGGGGTATTTCCGTACTCAGGAGAAATTGCGCTACATATTTAGTGTTTTTTTTACCTTTTAGACCCTTGTGAAAATGAAAAAATCATGACAAGATGATTTAGAGTAAAAATAAAAAAAAAATTACACTAAATGTTGGTCTAGCCTTGATTTTTTTCCATTTCCACAAGGGGTTAAAAAAGAAAATAAACGCAAAACGTGTAGGGTAATTTCCCCTGAGTATAAAAATACCCCACATGTGGACATAATGTGCCATATGTGCACAGGGCAAGTCACCAAAGGGACAGAGCGCCATTTAGAGGCTGGAATGGAGGATGGAGGCCATGTCGCAATTACAAAGCTCCTGTGCTGCCAGGACAGTAGAAACCCCCCACAAGTGACCCCATTCTGGAAATTACACCCCATAAGGAATCTAACAAGGGGTGCAGTGAGCATATTGACCCCACTGGTGATGGGCACATGTGTAGAACATGTGCCTTGAAAATAAAAAATACCATTTTTTTTCATTTTCACGTCCCAAATGTGGCCGTCACCAGGCGGCCATATACCCGCTGCCCCCCTTGTTAGATTCCTTATGGGGTGTAATTTCCAGAATGGGGTCACTTGTGGGGGGTTTCTACTGCCCTGGCAGCACTGAGGGTTTATAATTGCATCATGGCATCCTCTAATGGGAATGGCGGCCATACCTACTTAGCTGGGAAAAAGGGACAATTCTAATTTATTTGGGGGTATTAGGCCAATTATTAGTTTATAAGGTTGGAAATGACAGGTGTCCATCAAATTCAACCTGTGTTGATCCAGAGGAAGGCAAAAAAAACCTTGTGAGGCAGACGACAGTAGCCTCATCACAGGGGAAAAATTCCTTCCCGACTCCATAATGGCAATCAGAATAATCCCTGGATCAATGTGACCCCTGAAATAGGAATAAGGGACAGAATTTAGAATATGTGGAACCCCAATGACGTGTAGTGCGCCTTGGAGCGATCCAGTATGCAGAGGCCGGGGGGATCAGGACAGGCGTCACACAGGAAAATGGTGTCCTTTCTGATCCCCCTGTTACGCCACACTCTGCACTTCTTCTGGGGTCTCCCTTTCTCCAGTGTGGGGGACGTCACCTGAAAAATGTTGTCCTGGTGTGATACGGGGTCCTTCATATCCAGAAGCGCTGGGTCCGCTCCATGGCTGCTAAATATTAGGGCTCTATTACTACTTCTGATATTTTCGGATTGTGCCGCAAGCTACAGTAGCTCAGGCAGCGAGGGACCGGAAGAGGGGGTGCTGGTATAAAAGTTATCCCCATACAGGTGGTAACCTTTATCCAGCAGTGGTAAGATCAGTTCCCGGACGATCTTCCCACTTGTTCCGAGGATTTGGGGGGAGGGGGCATCTGGGGGCTGGATTTGGGTGTCCCTTCCTTCATACACTCTAAGGGTACGTGCACATTGCGGAATTGCGAAGGATAACCCTTCGTGCATTCCGCAGTTGGCACCCACCGGCGGACTGATGCGGGCGCGCGTCTCCGTCCGTGTCATAGACTCTATTCTATGTCCGGGCGGATTCCGCTCTCTGTCCAACGTATTGATTCTTTGGGCGGACGATGGAATCCACCCATGCATAACATGGAGTCTATGACACGGGCGGAGACACGCGTCCGCATCAGTCCACCGGCGGGTGCCAGCTGCGGAATGCACCAAGGGTTATCCTTCGCCATTCCGCAGTGTGCACGTACCCTTAGAGGTACCTTCACAGAGTTAGTAGAATTTTACGCCATACCGTGATCTCTTATTGGGATGGTACTGGCGGAAAATACGTGTCTGGGAGGCAGCATATGCTACGCTACCCCCAGATACGTCATTGGAGGATGAGGGATCCCCCCATTTATCCTCACTGGCTGTTTCGGTGTCGGAGGCAATAATAACGTATCCCTCTGACGCCGGAAAACACGCCGGGGCCACTTTTATATAGGGATTGGTATATGGGGTATGTAGTAGTGTAGTGTCAAACTTTATTCAATGTAGTGTAGTGTGGTGTAATGTAGTGTTTTTTACGTGTTTTTTTACAGTAAGTATAAAAAAAAAAAAAAAACTAAGCCAAAAATGGTGTGGCTGATAAATGCGGCATTTATCAGCAGACCGTGGCAGTAGGATATAGAAAAAAAACACCCTACGCCAAAAAGGAGGAGTTGCTGATTAGCAGCGCACTTTCGTGCGATGCTGATCAACACTCAGCGGCGATTGGGTGCGGAAAATAGAAAAAAAAAAATTGAAAAAAAAAACTTTATTACATACTGAACATCCCTGTAGCTGCTGATAAGTGTATTACACATATCAGCCGCTAGAGGGCAGCAGAGCGGAAAATCCGGAAAACCCGACGCTGGAGCCGAAAAAAGCCGAACGTGACGTCACAGAAGAAGCCGATGACCCGAACGAGAACACGAGGACGCCGCGAACCCGGAAGACGCCGATCAGGACCCCGGGACAGGTGAGTAATGTACGAATACCTGCTCTGGACCCCTCAGCTACCTAGCTGAGGGGTCCAGAGCAAGTATTTATAACTTTTGGGGACTTTGATCACCATGATCGGGCCGGTGGCACCTGGCCACCATTACTTTTTACAGTAATGGCGGTCGGTGCCGTCCTCGGACAGCACCGACCGCCATTTTTTCCGGGTCATCGGGTCACCGATGACCCGGAAAGGTTCGATCGCCGCTATTGGCTGATCTGAACTGATAAGCCAATAGCGGCGATCGTCGGCATGGGGGGGGGGGGCGCGGTTAACAACCCCCCATGCCGACAGGGAGAGATGGCCTGCAGTGTATTTCTGCAGGCCATCTCTCCCGATCGCATGCGGCCGGTCCGCGGCGCCCTCTTAAAGGACCCGCGTACCGGTACGTCATGGGTCCTTAAGTGACAGTGACCCATGACGTACCGGTACGACATGGGTCCTTAAGAGGTTAAAGCGTAACTGTCATGTTTTTTTTTATTGCAGAAATCAGTAGTATAAGCATTTTTAAGAAACTCTGTAATAGGTTTTATCAGCCAAAAAAGCCTCCTTCTGTACTCAAGAAGCAATCTCCCTGCCTCCCCCCCTGACTTCTTATCTGTGCATTATCAGGCAAACACGTCTTCATTACAGAGAAGCCAGTGAAGACGGGCTCTGCTCTCTCCATTGTAAGCCTATGGAGGGGGGAGGGGCTGGAGATGAGGAAGCAGGAAGAGGTGACATGAAGGTCAGCTGTTTGTAGACTCTCTGGGCACCTAAAACGCTAAATTCAGGTTTCAGAAAGGTCAGTGCTTATCTATGAACTTACTGAGAGAAGATTGCAGGGTGTTGTGCTGTGCAGGACTGCTCTATGCTCAGTCACTCCTAACAGCCCCTCCCCTCTCCATAGCCACATAATGGAGACAGAAATCCTGCTTCTTCTGCAGTGAGGGGGGAGGCTGGGAGATTGCTTTTTTTAGTCCAGAAGTTAACTCTTTTAGTACATAAAACCTATTACAGAGTTTCTTAAAATCGCTTGTACTGTTGATATTTAATGTTTTCAAAAAAATGACCCTGAAATGACGGTTATGCTTTACCCCTTAACGACATCGGGCGTAAACTTACGCCCTCGCGCCCTGGTACTTGGCGCATCAGGGCGTAAATTTACGCCCGATGTTTCCCCGATCGCTGCGTGTTCGCACACAGCGATCGGGGAAGATGGCCTGCTATAAATCATAGCAGGCCATCTTAGCTTCACGGCACGGGGGGTGGTTAACACCCCCCGTGCTGACGATCGCCGCTATAGGCTGATCAATTCAGATCAGCCAATAGCGGCGATCGGAACCTTTCCGGGTCATCGGTGACCCGATGACCCGGAAAAAAATACTGTGAAAAGTAATGGTGGTCACCGTGCCACCGGCCCGATCGCCGTGAACGGCTGTCCGGTACCGGCCGGCCGTTCACGGCGATCGGGCCGGTGGCACGGTGATCACAGTCACACAAAATAGTAAATACCTGCCCTGGACCCCTCAGCTAGGTAGCCGAGGGGTCCAGAGCAAGTATTTGTACATTACTCACCTGTCCCGGGCTCCTGATTGGCGTCTTCCGGGTTCGCGGCGTCCTCGTGTTCGTTCGGGTCTTCGGCTTCCTCCATGACGTCACGTTCGGCTTCTCTCGGCTATTTTCGGCTCCAGCGTCGACTTTTTCTGTATTTTGCGCTCTGCTGCCCTCTAGCGGCTGATATGTGTAATACACTTATCAGCAGCTACAGGGATGTTCAGAATGTAGAAAAAGTTTTATTTTATTTTTTTCAAATTTTTTTTTTCTATTTTCCGCACCCTATCGCCGCTGAGTGTTGATCAGCATTGCACGAAAGTGCGCTGCTAATCAGCAACTCCTCCTTTTTGGCGTAGGGTGTTTTTTTGCTATATTCTACTGCCACAGTCTCCTTTGTTGGCGTAGGTTTTTTTTTTATACTTACTGTAAAAAAAACACGTAAAAAACACTACATTACACCACACTACACTACATTGAATAAAGTTTGACACTACACCACCACATACCCAATATACCAATCCCCATATAAAGATGGCCCCCAGGGTGTTTTCGGCGTCAGAGGAATACGTTATTGCCTCCGACACCGAAACAGCCAGTGAGGATGAATGGGGGGGATCCTTCTTTCCTCTATTCATCCTCATCATCCTCATCATCCAGTGATGTGTCTGGGGGGTAGCGTAGTGTACGCTGCCCCCCAGACACGTCTTTTCCGCCAGTACCGTCCCAATAAGAGATGACGGTATGGTGTGAAATTCTACAAACTCTGTGATCGTACCTCAGGGTACACTTACAGATTTCGGGAACGTGCACACTGCGGAATGGCGAAGGATAACTCTTCGTGCATTCCGCAGCTGGCACCCGCCGGTGGACTGATGCGGGCGCATGACTCTACCCGTGTCATAGATTCCATTCTATGCACGGGCGGATTCCGTCGTCCATCCAAAGAATGAACACGTTGGACGGAGAGCGGAATCTGCCCGTGCAATGGAGTCTATGACACGGGTGGAGACGTGCGCCTGCATCAGTCCGCCGGCGGGTGCCAACTGCGGAATGCACGAAGGGTTATCTGTCGCGATTCCGCAGTGTGCACGTACCCTTAGAGTGTATGTAGGAAGGGACACCCGAATGCAGCCCCCAGATGCCCCCTCCCCCCCCCCATCCTCGGAACAAGTGGGAAGATCGTCCAGGAACTGATCTTCCCACTGCTGGATAAAGGTTACCACCTGTACGGGGATAACTTTTATACCAGCACCCCCTCTTCTGGTCCCTTGCTGCCCGAGCTACTGTAGCTTGCGGCACGATCCGAACATATCAGAAGCCGTAATAGCGCCCTAATATTTAGCAGCCATGGAGCGGACCCAGCGCTTCTGGATATGAAGGACCCCGTATCGCACCAGGGCAACATTTTCCAGGTGACGTCCCCCACACTGGAAAACAGGAGCCCCCGGAAGAAGTGCAGAGTGTGGCGTAACAGGGGGATCAGGAAGGACACCATTTTCCCGTGTGACACCTGTCCTGATCACCCCGGCCTCTGCATACTGGATCGCTTCAAGGCGTACCACACGTCAATGGGGTTCTACATTATCTAAATTCTGTCCCCTATTCCTATTTCAGGGGTCACATTGATCCAGGGATTATTCTGATCGCCATTATGGAGTCGGGAAGGAATTTTTCCCCTGTGATGAGGCTACTGTCGTCTGCCTCACAAGGGGTTTTTGCCTTCCTCTGGATCAACACAGGTTGAGTTTGATGGACACCTGTCATTTCCAACCTTATAAACTAATAATTGGCCTAATACCCCCAAATAAATTAGAATTGTCCCTTTTCCCCAGCTAAGTAGGTATGGCCGCCATTCCCATTAGAGGAGGCCATGATGCAATTACAAAGCCTCTGTGCGGCCAGGACAGTAGAAACCCCCCACAAGTGACCCCATTCTGGAAACTATACCCGATATGGAATCTAACAAGGGGGGCAGCGGGGATATGGCCCCCTGGTGACGGCCACATTTGGGACGTGAAAATGAAAAAAATTTTATTTTTTATTTTCTCGGCACATGTTCTACGTAAGTGCCCGTCACCAGTGGGGTCCATATGCTCACTGCACCCCTTGTTAGATTCCTTATGGGGTGTAGTTTCCAGAATGGGGTCATTTGTCGGGGGTTTCTACTGTCCTGGCAGCACAGGAGTTTTGTAATTGCGACATGGCCTCCATCCTCCATTCCAGCCTCTAAGTGGCGCTCTGTCCCTTTGGTGACTTACCCTGTGCCCATATGGCATTTATGCCCACATGTGGGGTATTTTCGTACTCAGGGGAAACTACCCTACACGTTTTCTGTTCATTTTCTTTTTTAACCCCTTGTGGAAATGGAAAAATATCAAGGCTAGACCAACATTTAGTGTAGTTTTTGTAAAATTTTTACTCTAAATCATTAATCTTGTCAGGATTTTTTCATTTTCACAAGGGGTTAAAAGATAAAAAAAAACATTTAATGTGTAGCGCAATTTCCCCTGAGTACGGAAATACCCCACTTGTGTACATAAAGCGCCATTCGGGTGCGGGGTAAGCCTCCGAAGGGACGGAGCGCCATTTGGTTTTTGAAGGCTGGATTTGGATGGAATGGATTTCGAGGGGCCATGTTGCATTCAAAAGGCCCCTGTGTTGCCAAGACAGTTGAAACCCCCCACAAGTGACCCCATTATGGAAACTGCACACCTCAAGGAATGTAACAAGGGGTGTAGTGAGCATATGGACCCCACTGGTGACGGGCACAAATGTGGAACAATGTGGCGTGAAAATGAAATATTACATTTTTTACACTATAATGTTGGTTTAGCCTTGAATTTATCATTTTCACAAGGGGTTAAAAGAGGAAAAAAAAACAAATAGTGTAGAGCAATTTCCCCCGAGTCCGTAAATACCCCACATGTGGACATAAAGTGCCATGTGGGCGCAGGGCAAGCCTCCGAAGGGAAGGAGCGCCATTTGGATTTTGGAGGTTGGATTTGGCTAGAATGGATGATGAACGCCATGTCGCATTTACAGAGCCCTCGTGCTGCCAAAACACTGGAAACCCCCCACAAGTGACCCCATTCTGGAAACTGCACCCCTCTGGGAATCTAACAAGGGGTGCAGTGAGGATATGGACCCCTTGATGATGGGCACATTTGTGCCATGAAAGTGAAAAAATGAATTTTTTTACTTTTGCGTCACATTGTTCCACATTTGTGCCCGTCACCAGTGGGGTCCATATGCTCACTGAACCCCTTGTTAGATTCTTTGAGGGGTGTAGTTTCCAGAATGGGGTCACTTGTGGGGGGTTTTTAGTGTCTTGGCAGCACGAGGGCTCTGTAAATGCGACATGGCCCTTGAAATCCTTTTCAGTGAAATTCAGCTTCCAAAAGCCAATTGGCGCTCCTTCCCTTTGGAAGCTCGTCCTGCGCCCCCTTGGCACGATATCGCCACATGTGGGGTATTTCCGTACTCGGGAGAAACTGCGCTACACATTTTGTGTCTTTTTTGCCTCTTATCCCTTTAAGAAAATGAAAAATTGAAGGCTAGAACAACGTTTTAGTGTAAAAAAAAAATTTTTTTTTTTTTTCACGCCATATTGTTCGGAAAATCTGTGAAGCACCTGTGGGGTCCAGATGCTCACCGCACCCCTTGTTACATTCCTTGAGGGGTGTAGTTTTCTAAATGGTGTCCCTTTAGGGGTGTTTTTTAGGTTTTGGCACCCCAGAGCCTCTGCCAACCTGAAGTGGTACAGTCAGAAATGACCAAGTATAACGGAGGCATTGAAATTCACTAGGCGCTCCTTTATATCTGAGGCTTGTGGTTGCGTCAAATAGCGCAATAGGGCCACATATGGGGTATTTCTATAAATTGCAGAAACGGGGCAATCAATTTTGGGGTGCATTTCTCTGGTAATAGGTTTATAATTATGAAAAATATTGGATTACAATAAAATCTCTGCACAGAAAATTAAAATTTTCAAATTCCTTACACACTTAGCTTTTTTTTCTGTGACCCCCCTAAAGGGGTAAAATACTTTTTGGATGTGCTTTTGCAGAGTTTGCGTTGTGCAGTTTCTGAAATGGGGTGCTTTGTGGGGCTTTCTAACATACAGGCCCCTCAAATACACTTTAAACCTGAACAGGTCCCTAAAAATATCTGATTTTGAAATTTTACTGAAAATTTGGAAATTTGCTGCTAATGTTTTAAGCTTCCTATCGTCTAAAAAAAATGAAAGATAGTTTAATAAATGCCGCCAACATAAAGTAGACATGTTGATAATGCTATTTAATATATAATTTATGTGGCATATCCATTTTCTGTATACGCAAAAAAGTTTCAAAGTTGGAAAAATGCATTTTTTCACATTTTTTCACATTATTTGGGTTTTTTTCATAAAGATTTGTTATGAGTATCGACTCCAATTTACCAGAAATGTAAAGTACAATATGTCACGAGAAAACATTCTCAGAATCAGCCGGATAGGTAAAAGCATCCCGAAGTTATTAATGAATAAAATGACACTGGTCATATTCATAAAATTTGTCTCTGTCATTAAGGCCATTTCAGGCTCTGTCCTTAAGGGGTTCAATCTTATTATTCTGTTTTGCTAATAAAGTGCTGAAGAAAGTAAAAAAAAAATAAAAATAAAAAAAATCGTACTTTGCAATGACAGGCTGAATTTTTTCATAAAGTACACTGTGAAATCAGAAAAAAAATGTGTGGTGAAATTGAAAAAAAAACAAACAAAAAAACCCAACGTATTTTGTTTATTTAGTATTTGTTTTTACGCCATTCGCCCTGGGGTAAAACTGACTTGTTATGCATGTTCCTCAAGTTGTTACGATTAAAACGATATATAACATGTATAACTTATATTGTATCTGGCTCAGGGAAGAAACAGAGTGCTGCACATCACACCCATGGCTGATACTAGTGCCGCTTGGCTAAATAGAAAACACATCAGAATTTTGTGTATGAATTGATCAAGCCATACTGCCCCATGTACCTCGTGCCGGTATCTGATACACATGGGTCCCTACACTAAGTCCACTCCGTGCCAGTCAGTGGCCACCAACCCCGCAGGTGTGCACAGCCAGGGAACGGGGGCCATGGGACGGCCCTGCGACCCCCATGCCACAGGACCAGACCCAAAAACACCACACCAGAACCCGGCCAGCACCGCCGGCGGAGAAGGTCGCCCCCAAGCAGCACAAGTCTGGATAAGGTATTGCGCTCACCATAGCTGCAGCAAACAGAATGGGAAAAAAACAGGAGGGATTAAAACCATGTGCACTCAGGTGTCTCCTGCTAATTGCGGTCATGTGGGTCTCACCAGGAGGAGTGAGGTTCTGGTGTGGTGTTTTTGGGTCTGGTCCTGTGGCATGGGGGTCGCAGGGCCGTCCCATGGCCCCCGTTCCCTGGCTGTGCGCGCCTGCGGGGTTGGTGGCCACTGACTGGCACGGTGTGGACTTAGTGTAGGGACCCATGTGTATCAGATACCGGCACGAGGTACATGGGGCAGTATGGCTTGATCAATTCATACACAAAATTCTGATGTGTTTTTTATTTAGCCAAGCGGCACTAGTATCAGCCATAGGTGTGAGGTGCAGCGCTTTTTCTTCCCTGAACCGCATTTTGTTTCTCTCTTTTCTCCGTGTTTTGCACTCCTCCTGGTGAGACCCACATGACCGCAATTAGCAGGAGACACCTGAGTGCACATGGTTTTAATCCCTCCTGTTTTTTCCCATTCTGTTTGCTGCAGCTATGGTGAGCGCAATACCTTATCCAGACTTGTGCTGCTTGGGGGCGACCTTCTCCGCCGGCGGTGCTGGCCGGGTTCTGGTGTGGTGTTTTTGGGTTTGGTCCTGTGGCATGGGGGTCGCAGGGCCGTCCCATGGCCCCCGTTCCCTGACTGTGCGCGCCTGCGGGGTTGGTGGCCACTGACTGGCACGGTGTGGACTTAGTGTAGGGACCCATGTGTATCAGATACCGGCACGAGGTACATGGGGCAGTATGGCTTGATCAATTCATACACAAAATTCTGATGTGTTTTTTATTTAGCCTAGCGGCACTAGTATCAGCCATAGGTGTGAGGTGCAGCACTCTGTTTCTTCCCTGAACCTTATATTGTATCTGATGGCCTGTAAAAAATTCTAACCAAAATCGCTCCATTCCCGGCTTATAGCGCTTTTATCCTTTGGTCTATGGGGCTGTGTCAGGTGTCATTTTTTGCGCCATGATCTGTACTTTCTATCACTATCTTTTTTGTACATATGCGACTTTTTAATCGCTTTTTATTACAATTTTTATGGATTTGGTGCGACCAAAAAGGCACAATTTTGCACTTTGGGATTTTTTGCGCTGACGCCGTTTACCGTGCGAGATCAGGAATGTGATTAATTATTAGTTCGGGCGATTACGCACACGGCGATAGCAAACATGTTTATTTATTTAATTTTATTTATAACCTGGGGAAAGGGGGATGATTCAAACTTTTATTAGGGTACGGGGCTTTTTATTGACAATACTTTTTTTTTTTTTTACACTTATACTCCCCCCTGTGTCGTTAAGGGGTTATACGCCACGATCTCAGTGTTTAAGTGTAAGTGACAGGGGGAGTCCCCTGTCACTTAAGGATCAAGACCCCGTCAGTGTGACTGAAGGGGTCCTGATCGTTGAATCGGACCGCCGGAGGTCTCTCACCTTCATCCGCGTGGTCCGATCGGCGATCTGCTTACTGAGTCTGCACAGGCAGGCTCAGTGAGCAGATCGCCTATCACACTGATCAATGCTATGTATGTAAAATTCCCCCAAAGGGACATAAAATGTGTAAAAAAAAAAAAGTAAAAAACACTATTACACTACCCCAAAGCCCCTCCCCCAATAAAAGTTCAAATCCCCCCCTTTCTCATTATATAAATAAAACATAGAAAATAAAAAAAATAGATAAACATATAATATACCGTAGCGAATTGTCCAATCTATTAAAATATAACAAGCGTCACCACTAACGGCGTAAACGAAAAGAGCGAAAAAAGTGTCAGGATTACCGATTTTTTTGTTACATTATATATATTGTGACGAGGAACAAGGTATGGTGGTCGATGACAGATACGTGTCACCGTGGTTCAAGGCCTCGGTGGAGTAGGCCGGATAGAATTGGTCAGTAACCATAGGCAGTTGTTCCGGGCCGGCTTGTACTGGAGCAGTCTCAGAGTTGGGTGGGATGACTGCTCCCACGTATCCATCCCGGGTTTTCCCCGGCCTATAACAGCCAGGAAATGAGGTGAGCTGTGTGTGGTGTGTAACTCCAAGGCTGGAGCTTCTGCTGTGTTGGTTCCAGGCAGAGAAGCTGGAGAATCTGCTGTAGCCTAAAAAGACTGTTCTGGTGAGAAGTCCTGTTTTCATTTAACCCTTTGTGCCTGAAGCAAGGCTATCTTTATGTTATTTGCACCTGCTGAAGAAAAGCTATTTTGTTACTGCTTGGACTTTGTGAAATAAAACCCACTTATTTTTAACTCTGCTGTGTATGTGATACCTGTGACTGAGCTAACCCCCCGCAATATATATATATATATATATATATATATATATATATATATATATATATATATATAATTAGGAAAAAGAGCCGCACATCCAGGAGGTCATGGAGCAGGTGCTGTACAGAGTCAGTCCCCTGGCTTGGGGATCCCCAAAAGTATGCAAAAATGTTCCGCAGCACACCAGCATAAGAGTGAAAAGGTGATTTATTCCAAAAATACAAAGGAGTACAAGAGATGCGACGTTTCGACCTCCTCACGAGATCATTATCAAGCATCATGCTTGATAATGATCTCGTGAGGAGGTCGAAACGTCGCATCTCTTGTACTCCTTTGTATTTTTGGAATAAATCACCTTTTCACTCTTATGCTGGTGTGCTGCGGAACATTTTTGTATATATATATATAGTGATCAAAACGTTTCATCTTCACAAATATGGTATTAATAAAAACTAGAGATAATGGCGGAAAAAATGACACCCCACACAGCCCCGTAGGTGAAACTGTATATAAAACTGTATATAAAACTGTTATAAGTGTCAAAATAGGACCGTTTAATTAATAATTAATTTAAAAAAAAAAAAGGGGATTTCATAAAAAAAAATATATATATATAACATTAGAGAATCTGTGTAACCTGCATATGGTTGTGTTCGGACTGACCTATAGAATAATGGTATCATGTCGCTTTTACCATATAGTGTATTACGTAGACACAGGAAACCCCCCAAACGTTACCATATTGCATTCTTGTTTACAATTTTACCAATTTATATCTTCATAAATAATATATTTGGGGTTCCATCATACATATTATGGTAAAATGAAAGACGCCATTACACAGTACAACTACTCGTAAAAAAACAACAACCCCCCACATGGCCCTGTAGAAAGAAAAATAAAAGTGCTCGAGCTCTTAGAAGGGGAGGAGGAAAAAACAAAACTGCAAAAATGAAAATTTGCACGGCCCACTGGGTCATTTTGGGCCTGGTCCTCAAAGGGTTAAGAGGACCGCTGGGTATGTTTGGAATGTAATCGTCAACCTACAGTAACTATATGATCTAAGCTTTCCTCTTGCTCTGTCCCTGCTCCAGCAGCTCTCCCTGTCAGCTAACAGACCGCAAGTAAGTCGAACATCTGGAGATCTGGCTCTGTATACAGCCAGGTCACCTGATGCAGCCAGCCAATCACTGCTATGACTGCAGCAAACATACTGTAGCTGCCAGGGCCGGACTGGGACTTAAAATAAGCCCTGGCACTCAAACCTCAGAAGCCCACATATAACTTATCTTCCTTGATATATTACCAGTGGAAGTGTCACCTCCTGCCCCCGCCCCTTCCTGCTCTGTCTGAATGACATACATGGCTGGTAATGAAAATAATTATTATAAATGTCATAAGTCATAAAGTGCTATTACATCCAGTGACTCACACGAGATGTCTTCTGTCAGCAGTTGATTCCCAGATCAGAGCCCCCCCATAACAATGTGACTAATCTGTAGGACCAGGGGCGTAACTACCACTATAGCAGCCATAGCGGCTGCTAAGGGGCCCGCCGCATCAGGGGGCCCCATGGCCTGCTCCTGTAATACACTGGGCCCCCAGAGCCGTCATCATTTGCAGCAACGGGTGGCCCTGCTGGTCTCCTGGGTTTTGCAAATGTCCCTTTAACTGCAAGCACTCCTGACCAGAGCTAGGGGGGGCAATCAAAAGTTTGCTATGGGGCCCAGCCATTTCTAGTTACGCCCCTGTGTAGGACCCAGTAATAATGCTCAAGTAATGTCAAATAATAATTTTAATCTATGCATTAGTAATTTGCGTCCAAGAAAGCACTGAAAATAAAAATAAAAATTACAATTTTTTTTCTGAGTATTATGGTTTCTCAGTGGACGGCAATTTTGGTCCTGTATGGGGTCTGTAGTCCCAATGTTTAAATCTGACCAATTGCAACATGTAGATGGAGTTTATATGTTCTGCTCCCGTTAAAATTGTTCTTTTCCCCAACCTCCAAAATTACAGTGATAGGATCCATGGGTCAGCGCTGCTTATATTCTTGTTTATGTCTTCAGGATTTACCTGTATAATCCTGCTACCTACTCTTGAAGAACACAAGCTTCTACATGGCTGTGGCCTATAAGAGGAGGACAGGGCATGTCTGTGTCCCAGGGATATAGCATGCGGACTCCATGTTACTGGAAGAGAAGAGGAGACAGGAGCTCAGCAGGTGGTGAGGTAACAGGTAACACTAACCCACAATCAGCAGCAATATCTCATCTTACTTACACAGTGTAGTGAATACATGAAGCGGGATCTCCAGTCAATCACTCATCTGTATCTATATTTATCTATTTGTAGGCCAGCTTTCCAAGGAATCATACATTCCCTGATATTTTTCTTTGCCATTGATAATATTAACCGGAATCCTGACATTTTACCCAACATTACCCTGGGATATCACGCCTATGACTCCTGCTTAGATGTAAGATTGGTGGTAAAACAAGTTATCCATCTTCTGTCCGGTCCGGATAAGATGATACCGAATTACTCTTATAGGAGCCGTGGCCAGCTGGCCGGTATCATTGGAGATCACCAATCATCTACCACTATTGCTGCAGCACAGATCCTTGGACTATATGGATATCCTCAGGTACTGGGTACTCTAGACATTGTATTTTAGTACAAATATAGAAGAGAATTAAACAACTAGATTTGCATTTCCAGGGAAATTCATAGTGCTTGAAAAGAGCACCCCTTTACTTGGATCTCTTTAAGAGCGACCCGGGTCCCTTAAAGGGACCGGGGTCTTTATTACGTGTTACTTTTATTGGTGGGTTGTCTCTGTTGCTGCCTGGCAGCGCCAAGTTGTGGTCCGGTATCCCACACTTCTAGAGGTGTATGGTTTCTCTGTTTTTTCTAATATTTTTTTCTTTCTAGTGTTCTTTCTTTTTCCCTCTCTTCCCTCTTCTCCCCTTCGTCCCTTTCCCTTTATCTCGGACCCTGTCCCTTGCCTCTTCTCCTACACTACTGGTGATGAGAGGGCACCCTGGCAGACGAGGACATTGCTATGTCTGTCTTCTATACACCTGAGACCCCCTCCCATTTGCTAGTCCCTACTCCCCTATCACCTTGATCATAGTTAGGTTGGTTACTCATAATGTCAAGGGACTGAACTCCCCGGCTAAGCGCAGACTCGCTCTCCAGGAAATAAGACATCTCAAAGCTGACATTGTCTTCTGGCAGGAGACGCACTTTACCGCTGGCTCCTCTTTCAATTTCACTAAGCGATGGTACCCTCGGGCGTACCACGCATACTCTTCCACGAAAGAGCGGGTGTGGCCGTCTTGCTGGGGAGCCCCTGTTCCTTTCATATCACTAAAAATCTTATAGACCCCCAAGGTCGGTATGTTATACTACATGGTTCCTTCTCTGGGGTCAATCTTACCCTATGCAATATCTACGCTCCCAATGTTAAGCAAATTGCCTTTCTGCGTAAGGTGTGCAATCTTCTTGAACCCTTCCGAGACTCTGATTATTAGTGGTGATTTTAACCTTGTATTTTCTCCCACTGCAGACAGAGATGCTCCTTTCTCCTCCACTCTTCCTCCTCGACTCTCCCAACAGTCCCGAAGCTTCCGTCGGATAATTTGCACCTTCCAACTCTTTGATCTCTGGCATATCCACAACCCTTCTGCCCGCCAATACACTTTCTACTCTCATCCTCACCAGACGCATACCAGGTTGCACCACGTGTTTGGTAATGCACTCTCTTTACGCACTCTTACATCTGCTCACATTGCACACATTACGTGGTCCGACCACGCACCTGTGCTCATGGACCTTGCTCTGTCCCATTGTGCACCTCGTAGATGCCACTGGCGACTTAATGAACAACTTCTTAACCTCTTAACGACGCATGACGGGTATACCCGTCATGCGGCCGTTAAGTGTAAACAGAGAGGGCTCCCGGCGTGAGCCCTCTCTGCAACCCAAGTCCCTGTGCAGCCAGGGACCGCGGGTATTAGCCGGCCGGCTAATTATTCAAATGCAGCTGTCAAAGCTGGCAGCTGCATTTGGATAGTATATGTGCCCCCTGTCCCTGGTGTCTAGTGGGGGATCTCCCCCCCGCGATGCTATCGCGGCGGGGAGATCCGTTGTACTGAGCCGGCCGGGGCTCAGCGTCGCTCCGACGCTGTTTTTCGGCTCTGCAATCTATTCAGATGGTTTGCTGCAGACCATTATAATAGAGCCATGATCTGATGGATCATTGCTCTATTATATACACAGGATTGATCTCAATGGGAGATCAGTGCTGTGTATATAGAAGTCCCCCAGGGGGATCAGTTCTGTGTATATAGAAGTCCCCCAGGGGGCTTCATATTACTGTAAGTGAAAGTAAAAAAAATTGTTTTTATTAATAAAAAATCCCCTCCCCTAATAAAAGTTTGAATCACCGCCCCTTTTCCCATTTTACAAATAAAAATAAATAAATAAACAAATAAATAAACATGTTTGATATCACCGCGTGCGTAATCGCCCGAACTATTAATTTATCATATTCCTGATCTCACACGGTAAACGGTGTAAGCGCAAAAATATCCCAAAGTGCAAAATAGCGCATTTTTGGTCGCATCAAATCCAGAAAAATTGTAATAAAAAGCAATCAAAAAGTCGCATATGCGCAATCAAGGTACCGATAGAAAGAACACATCATGGCGCAAAAAATTACACCTCACAGCCCCATAGGCCAAAGGATAAAAGTGATATAAGCCTGGGAATGGAGCTATTTTAAGGAACATATATTTGTTAACAATGGTTTTAATTTTTTACAGGCCACCAGATACAATATAAGTTATACATGTTATATATCGTTGTAATCATAACGACTTGAGAAATATATATAACAAGTAAGTTTTTCCATAGGACACAGGGCGTAAAAATGAAGCCCCCCCCCAAAAAAAAATAATTGCATTTTTTTTTTCAATTTCACTGCGCATATAATTTTTTTCTGGTTTCGCTGCATATTTTATGGAAAAATTCAGCCTGTCATTGCAAAGTACAATTAGTGACGCAGAAAATAAGGGCTCATGTGGGTCTGTAGGTGTAAAAAAGCAAGTGCTATGGCCTTATATACACGAAAAAACGAAAACGCAAAAACGAAAGCTAGCCCGGTCCTTAAGGGGTTAAGGTACCGGAACACAGGGACGTTCTGAAACAACACCTGTCCTCCTACTTCTCCCTCAATGCTTCCTCGGTCTCTTCTATTGCCTCACTCTGGGAGGCCCACAAAGCCGTGATGCGTGGCCACTGCATATCATTAGCGTCCCACCTGAAAAAGAATAGGCTAGAACAAATATCACAGTGGAGAGCCCGTCTCTCTGCCCTTGAATCTCGTATGCTTCAGCGCCCCATGGTCCCCATGTTGCGTAAGATTGTGGAAGCACGGGCCAAGCTGAAAGACTTAGCCATGGCGAAAGTCGAGAAACTTATGCATTATTCCAGACGCCTCTACTATGAGCGGAGCAACAAAGCCCACACTCTCCTTGCGAAACAACTGCGGGACCGTCAGGCCCAGACAACGCCTTTCTGTATTCGCTCCCCGGCTGGAGTTCCTGTATATGATCCAGAAGGGACAGCAAACATGTTTCACGACTATTACACTTCCCTCTATTCCCTGTCCTCACCTTTACCTGATGATCCGGTGGCACGTCAATCTCTCATCTCTTCTTTTCTTTCCACTCTACCCCCTCCCAAGCTCCCCCCGGAAGCCCTGGATCATCTGAACGCTCCTATTACTTCGGAGTAGCTGGAGGAGGTCATTAAAGCCCTACCGAACGGCAAATCCCCTGGGGCGGATGGTTTTCCGTATCTGTATTACAAAACGTTTGGGGAGGTCCTCAACCCACATCTCCTAACATTATTCGCCTCTTTCCTCCATGGGGACCCTATCCTGAACACCATGCTGTATTACCACATTGTAGTGATTCCCAAACCGGGAAAAGACAGTTCGGTATGCGCAAATTATAGACCCATCACTCTTCTCAATTCCGACCTGAAAATCTTTGCTAAAACTCTGGCTAATCACCTTAATGTCAGGCTCCCCCAGCTAATACATCATGATCAGGTCGGTTTTGTCCCTTTCCGACAGGCGGGGGATAACACCCGTCGGACAATTGACTTGATTGATGCGGTCTATAAGCAACGCTCCTCCATGCTCCTCCTAAGCCTTGACGCGGAAAAGGCATTTGACCGCCTTTTATGGCTTTTTCTGTTTACCACCTTGGAACACCTGGGCTTTCGGGGGGAATTTATCACCGCTCTTCATGCAATGTATTCCACACAAATGTCTGCAGTTAGGCTCCCCCACGCCACCTCCTCTTCTTTCCCTGTGCGTAACGGCACGCGCCAGGGATGTCCGTTGTCCCCCTTAATTTTTGCTCTGTGCATTGAGCCGCTAGCGGCGGCTATTCGGGCCTATCCGGACATCCATGGCGTACGCCTGCACGACAGGGAATTTAAAATTACCCTATACGCGGACGATGTCCTCCTTACTCTCACTCAACCCTTGCTCTCCCTACCCACCTTACACGACCTTATTCTATAGTTCGGTAAATTATCCGGTTATAAAATAAACACTTCCAAGACAGATGCTCTCCCTATAAACATCCCAAGCTCCCTTCTGACCTCCCTACAAAACTCCTACGCATACACATGGCAGTCCTCCTCCCTTATATATCTAGGAGTCAAACTTACCGCGTCTTATGCTCATCTATACCAGGCTAACTTTTCCCCGTTGATCACTGAGGTCTCTAAACTATTGAACTCCTGGACTCACTTGCCTATTTCCCTCATAGGCCTCATTAATACAATAAAGATGGCTATCCTTCCTAAATTCCTTTACCCTTTTGAAACCCTTCCAGTGGCGGTCCCCAGACCCACCCTTCGGGGTATTCAGGCACTCTTCCTCAGGTTTCTTTGGAAACAGGGACGCCACAGGATACCTCTCTCTGTCCTTGCCTCACCCCTCACCGGCTGGCATTTCCGGATATCTCCAGATACTTATCGGCACACCTTCGTACAATTCCTTCCTGGGTGTCCCTGCGCTCCTTTAAGAAATTTGTGGAGATTGAAAAGCTTTGGATTGCCCCTATTCATCCCTGTGCCCTTCTTAGGGCACCTAGGCGCGCACTTGCGGACTCTGCATTATTAGTCTCAATGGCTTTCATGGCAAACATATGGTCCCAGTGTCGTGCTAAATACGACCTTTCTGCTACCTCTCCCCCCCTGGAGCCCTTCCTATAGACGCCTGACTTCCCGGTTAGCATAACTCCATCTGTGGCCAAACCCTTGTCGTCTGCGTTTTTTTTTTAGGTTTTACGATTTGGTCAATCCGGTCACTAGAACCTTCCAAGACTTTTCGGCTTTTCCCAGCACATTTTTTTTTTCTTACCTAAAGATTCTTGACCTCTTCTATTCCCAGTTGGGCTCGTTGACCTGTCCCCGCCCTACTCCGTTTGAATTCTGTTGTCTAAGGAGTGCCTCCTCTAAAGGGCTAATTTCTGATATTTATTGCCTGCTTTTCCTGGCGGACCCCCCCTGGACATGGCTACATGCACAAGTGGGAACGAGACCTGGGTATCACGATCTCGGGCCCTATGTGGCAGATAATATGGAGTAAGGCGGCCAAATCTTCTTTATGTACCCAATACAAAGAAACGCAATATAAATTACTCATGCGCTAGTATCATACTCCTCCCCTTCTCCACAAGTTCAACCCTGCCTACCCTAATACCTGCTGGAGATGCCAATCCGGGTACCCTCTTCCACATTTTCTGGGAATGCCCCTTTTTTTATTTTTTTTTATTTTACCTTTATTGCACATAATCCATTACATACTGTACATTCCAAAACAGAATAATAAAATATATAATACCTAACCCTACCTCCCCCCACCCTCTCCCACCCCGACAAAAAATAAAAATAAATAACCATTACTTCTGCAGCACCTGCTTATTCCTCCACTTCTTCCATGTTTTCTGATATTTCCCGTACCCTTTTCTCCCTTTCCTGGACGCCATCTCTTCATATACTCTAACCCTTTCCACCAACCCTCTCCACTCCTCCAACCCCGGGGAGCCCTCCCCCATCCACCATCTAAGAATAACCACCTTAGCGCAGCCAAGAATTCTGTTGATCAGGGTATTAGTTTCCCCATCCTCAATCAATCCCCCCAATAGAAGTTCCACCTCTGAGTATGTATCAATTATATCCATACCCATCACTTGTCTAACGTATCGGAAAATCTCCCTCCAGAATTGTGGGATTTTAGGACATGTCCATATCAAGTGCACGAGATCTGCCCCTACCTCTTGACATTTCTTACATCTAATATCCCTTGTCTTTCCAAACTGCATCAGCCTTTTAGGGGTATAATACAACCAATTAAAAAAAAAAAAGAAAAATTAGTCTGTGCGTTGGACGTGCACCCCACATTTCTTACAATAGAGACCCATACCACCTCTTCTATTCTTCCAAACATCTTTTCCCATCTTACCCTAGCCCTCTTAACAAACAGGGATTCTCTCTGGGTTATAAGATCTCTGTATAATTTAGACAAAACTTTCTTTTTGTCCCCTATTTCCCGAATGTTCTCAAGTGTCTCATGTGAACTTCTAACCAATATCTGATCGTCTTTAAACTCCCTCATTGCAAACTTCATCTGTGTATAGTAAAATAATTGTGAATTAACCAACCCAAATCTACCCTTAACCTCCTCAAATGATAATATCCACCCCTCTTCAAACAACTGATGCACATATTTAACCCCGTATTTACTCCAAAATTGTTTCATATTACTATTTAAGACCCCCCACAAAAACTCAATATTCCCAAATAGGTGTAAAATCCAAATGTCCTGTAATGTGAAAGGATTTTTTCAGTGCATTCCACATTTTATCATATAACCTAACAAACGATAATACCCCCAAATTCTCCACTGTGCATTGACCCGCTTCCAAAATCTCAAAAAAATCTGTGAAACTAGTTTTATTCATATCCATCATATGTTTGATTATTGGAGAAGACTTCCATCCCCCCAAAGTCTGTGCAACACCCGCCAAAAAATACAACTTAAAATCCGGCAGAGATAGTCCCCCTCCCCCCTTCTCCAACTGTGTAAGTGCTTCATATTGTATTCTTACTTTTTTCCGTCCCCACACCAATCTATTCAATATTACAATTATTTTTTTAAACCAGAGATCTGATATCCAGAGTGGTGCGGCCTTCAGAATATACAAGATTTGGGGTAACACTACCATTTTAATTAGGGCCATCCCCTCAGTCATTGATAGGGGAAGCTTGAGCCATATTTCCACTTTTTTTGAGATTTTAATCAAAAGAGGCTTGAGATTAAGGTCCAAATAACTTCTCACATCTTTTCTAATCTGAACCCCGAGATAGTCTATTATTTCACTCTCATCCACAAGAGATGTTAACCCCCCCCCCCCCCCCAGTTCCTTCCCTTTCCTCCCCCAGGGACAATAAAGCAGATTTATTCCAGTTAACCCCAAATCCAGCTATCTTCCCATATTCCTCTACCAATCTCATAACCTTGGGGAGATTTTCTACTGGGTTCTTAATAAACAGTAAAGCGTCATCAGCATACAGGAGAACTTTATTACTCTCTCCACCTAATCCAAACCCCGTTATATCCCTGGCTGACCTAAGGCACTCCGCTAAAGGCTCAATATACAAATCAAAAAGCAGGGGTGACAAAGGACACCCCTGACAAGTGTCCCTTGATAACTTAAAGTACTTAGTAATATCCCCGTTTACAACCACACTTGCCAACGGGTCTGAGTAAAGTAACCTGACCCAGCTCACAAATTCTGGACCAAACCCCATTTCCCCCATTACTCTCCACAGAAATCCCCACTCCACCCTATCGAAAGCTTTTAAGGCATCAAGCGACAGGATGGAGTGGGGACCCCCCCCCGCCCCAACTGAACACTAACATGAACCCTAGAAATATTGCTAAAAATAGAGCGTCCTGGCACAAACCCTGTCTGAGCCTTTAATGCATCCCAGACATATTGGATATCGGTTGAACCCACATTAATCTCCCAAAATTCCTTTATTTCTTGACGTATTTTTTCTTTACTATCTAATATTCCCAACCAGTGAGGGTTAAATCTAAAGGGACGCCCAGCTCTGCTTGGAACCTGCTCCACACAAACCCCCAATGTTACAGGTACCTGATCTGAGAGACTCCTTTTTCCATAGGACATTCTCCTAATCCAGCGCAAAGCTAATACATTCCCTAAGGCATAATCTATGCGGGAAGCAGAATTATAGGTAGTGCTGAAACATGAGAAAACCTCTTTACTGCCATATAAACTCCTCCACAGATAAACCCAGCCCATCTCTTTTGCCAACTTGGCGATTGGGGAGGACCACCTAAGATTCCGAGCTTTAACCCCTTTCCTATCCAACCTGATATCCATCACGCAGTTAAAGTCCCCGCACATCACCAAAGGGACCTCATCTTTATTTCCTACTTCCTTTTAATTTCATATATAACCTGCGGGGAAAAAGGAGGCGGCACATACACAAAGACCAGAATCATCTCTCTAGAGAATATGTTACAGTGGAGAATTACATATCTCACCTTGTTATCCACTTTTTTAGCAATACAGGAGAATGGAATTTTGTGATGGATGTAGACGGAAACCCCCCCCAGAAAAGTTAAAGAAGAGAGAGTGGTATTCAGAGCTCGCCCATCTACGTCTCATCCTCGAGACCGTTTCATGGGTACAGTGCGTCTCAAGCAGGCAAACCACTGCGGGGAGATGTCTTGTGATTAACTCAAAAGCTGCAACTCATTTAACTCTATCTCCCGTCCCCCATAGGTTCCAAAACCAAATATCAAAACTCATGTAATTAACAAAAGGAAAAATAAAACAGAAACCACCCAAAAACCGTGTGCTGTCGGCCCACCCTCCCCCTCCAAACCCTTCCCTCCCTCCCAAACCCCATCCCCTCCACCCCTACACTGGCCTCGCCGGACCCCACCATCTCCTTATTCCGGTTAAGCCTCTACTCTAGGTCCCTCCCAGCCCCTCCCCCGGTCCCCCCAACCACAACCAAAACACAGCATGCAAATAAGCCATAGAAAAAAACTATTCTATCCCCTCTATCTCCATCCATCTCAGCGCCTCCTCTGGTTCAGAAAAGAACCTTGTTTGCTCCCTGTAAACTGCCCTGAGCCTGGATGGGAAGAGGAGAGAAAACAAAATCTTTGCATTAAATAGCCTCCTCTTAATGTCACTGAAAGATGACCTCCTCTTCTGTGTCTCCCTTGAATAGTCTGGATACATTGATATCTTGGCGCCATTATACAACATTGGATCCTTTTGTCTAGCTTATCTCTATCCCCTGAGCACAGAATCTTTACCAACATCGTCCTTGGCATACTTCCTGGGGGGAGAGGCTTAAACCGGATCCGATGAGCCCGCTCCACCATAAAGCAGGATGAAAGTTCTGTTAAGATAAAGTTCTCCTTAAACCAGTTACTACAAAACCCCACCGAGTCTCCAGCTTCTACTCCTTCAGGGAGACCAACGATTCTGATATTTGCTCTCCTAGCTCTGTCCTCCATTTCAACAATTTTATTTCTGGTAATGTCCAAGTCTTTCCGTATCCCATCCGTTCCACTCCTTAGTGAGCCAACCATTTTTTCTATTTGTGGCATCGTCTTTTCCAGCTCAACCATTCTGTCTCGTATATTATTCACGTCAGCTTTAATTAACATCAGGTCAGACGACAACTTGCCTACTTGCCCTGATAAGTCCACAATAGATTTGTTGCACATTTTACCCTCCTTAAGGATGGATTCCAGCACCGTGTTGTTAATTCCAGCGTCCTCTCCCCCCTCTGCCTCCTCAATGCCGCGCAAGGCTGACATATTTATGTTCCCACTGTCATCCCCCCCCCCCCCCCCCGAACCAGATTGGGGAGAAGTTGATCTGCGATTCTTATCGCCAGGCATGGGGGAGCTCAGATATTTATCTATCCTGACTCCTTTGTTCTTTTCTTTTTGGGAAGAATTTCCTCCCGTCCCTTTTTGTGCCAACTTAGGAGCCATACTTCCTATGGGTAATCAACAGATATTTCAAAGCCAGTGCTTATATTAGACCGGGGTGTATATAGTTCAACAGAGGCTTGGAATTCCGTCAGGCTCAGAGTATTAGAGGAGGGGATTAGATGTGGAGTTCCTGGGACATTTCATGCAAAAACATTATCTAAACAGAGAGGGAAGTGTCTTTAGTAATCATGCTGGTCTCCTCCTAGTTTCTTGATCGTTTGCCCTCACACCATAGTGCGGAGTACTCACCCCCCACTCTCATCAGTGTAAGCAATTTCCACGCCAGCGGTTAGTACAACTTCAAGATCAGTTCCTTATTTTTTAGATTTTTTACAGTCCTGTCCGAGGGAAAAACCAAAACATTGTCTTAGGCCCAAGGTTAAGCAAAAGGCCCATCTTGCTACCAAGCACTCAGTCCAGCTTCAAAAGGAGGCCAACTTTCAGCCAGTGACAGTTATCATCCAAAGCTGCACCTCCATTATTTAAGTGCTCCACACAGTGCCTTCAGAACCCAGCCAGACCCCCCCCCCCCCCCCCCGCAGGGCACCAGGCCCAACCGGGGGGGGGAGGCAGAGGGAAGGAAGGCCCCCCAGCCATCATCACCCAGGGACGGGAGCCCCCGCCAACCCCTCTCTCCGGGCCCACGTCCCTCTTTCATTATTGAGGTATCCCAGACACTGCTAACAAGGGGGGAGGCCGCCCCCATACGCTGTTTACCAGTTCCTGTAGTTTGCTCGATCCACACGCCATCCTTACTGGAACACCTGAGAGCTCGCCCCTCCGCTTAGAGTCCCGTGTACAGCCTCTCCTCCAATACCCAGTTCGCGCTGGGTTCACGTGACACACGTGACTCAGGAGCGTCCATCCCAAGTCTCCCGCAGGGGGGAGAAGGGCTAAACCATCCTCCGGCATTCTCCTCTCCCTCCACAGCCAGTCCGCGCTTCCCTCTTTCCGGACAGGGGACATCTCCTAACCCCGGACTCTCAATCCTCCGGAGTACGACAATCCGAGGAAGCCAGGTACGAATTCCATCACCCCAGGCTCGGGGGGGGGGGGGGGGGGGCGGTTTGTCCGGGGTCATGACGCCGACCTCCTGCCCCCTGTGACTCCTTTACACTTCATTTTTAATGTCCCCCCTAAGTCTGTCAGGAGTCGCACGGCCAAGATGCTCCTTCACATCCTTACAGCTGCCAAAAAAAAAAGGACCCGGGTCGCTCTTAAAGGCACCCATGTCGCTCTTAAATGGACCCAGGTTGCTCTTAAATGGACCCAGGTCGCTCTTAAAGGGACCCGAGTCGCTCTTAAAGGCACCCATGTCGCTCTTAAAGGGACCCAGGTTGATCTTAAAGGGACCCAAGTTGCTCTTAAAGGGACCCAGGTGGCTGGTAAAGGGACCTAGGTGGCTCTTAAAGGGACCCAGGTGGCTTTTAAAGGGACTCAGGTGGCTCTTAAAGGGACCAGGTGGCTCTTAAAGGGACCCAGGTGGCTCTAAAGGGGACCCAGGTGGCTCTTAAAGGGACCCAGGTGGCTCTTTAGACATGGTCTCTTTAAGAGCGATATAGGTCCCGTCCCTTTACGAGCGACATGGGTCCTTTTATGAGCGACTTGGGTCCCTTTAAGAGTGACCTGGGTCCCTTTATAAGCGACATGGCTCCCGTCCCTTTAACCCTTTAAGGACATGGCCCATTTTCGTTTTTACGTTTTCGGTTTTTCCTCCTTGTGTTTAAAAGGTCATAGCACTTGCATTTTTCCACCTAGAAACCCACATGACCCCTTATTTCTTGCGTCACTAATTGTACTTTGCAATTACAGGCTGAATTTTTGCATAAAGTACACTGCGAAACCAGAAAAAAATTCAAAGTGTGGTGAAATTGAAAAAAAAAACGCATTTCTTTTATTTGGGGGAAATGTGTTTTTACGCCATTCGCCCTGGGGTAAAACTGACTTGTTATGCATGTTCCTCAAGTCGTTACGATTAAAACGATATGTAACATGTATAACTTATATTGTATCTGATGGCCTGTAAAAAATTCAAACCGTTGTTAACCAATATACATTCCTTAAAATCGCTCCATTCCCAGGCTTATAGCGCTTTTATCCTTTGGTCTATGGGGCTGTGCGAGGTGTCATTTTTTGCGCCATGATGTGATCTTTCTATCGGTACCTTGATTGCGCATATACGACTTTTTGATCGCTTTTTATTACATTTTTTCTGGATTTGATGCGACCAAAAATGCGCAATTTTGCACTTTGGGATTTTTTTGCGCTGACGCCGTTTACCGTACGAGATCAGGAATGTGATTAATTAATAGTTCGGGCGATTACGCACGCGGCGATACCAAATATGTTTATTTATTTATTTATTTGTTTACTTTTATTTAAAACCTGGGGAAAGGGGGGTGATTCAGACTTTTATTAGGGGAGGGGGATTTTTACTATTAACAACACTTTTTTTTTTTTTTTTTACACATATACTAGAAGCCCCCCTGGGGGACTTCTAGTATATACACTTTGATCTCTCATAGAGATCTCTGCAGCATAGATATGCTGCAGAGATCCATGAGATCGGCACTCGTTTGCTTTCGGCTGCTGCAGCCGGAAACAAACGAGTGCCGAGCCGAGGACGGCGCCATCTTGGACGCGTCCCCGGCCGGCATCAGTAACGGAGATCGCTCCTCCGGGACAAGGTCCCGGAGGAGCGATCTCCCCCACTAGACACCAGGGAAACGTTGCCTCCGGTAATCGGAGGCAGCTGTCAACTTTGACAGCTGCCTCCGATTAGCTAATTAGCGGGCACGGCGATCGGACCGTGCCCGCTAATAGCGGCGGTCCCGGGCTACACGCGGCACCCGGGATCGCGGCACTTCAAAGCGGGGCCGCCGCGCGGCCCCGCTTTGAAGTGCTAATGAGGACATAGGACGTACCGGTACGTCCTATGTCCTTAAGAGGTTAAGAGTGACATGGGTTCCTTTATAAGCGACATGGCTCCCGTCCCTTTAAGAGTGACATGGGTTCCTTTAAGAGCGACCTGGGTCCCTTTAAGAGTGACATGGCTCCCATCCCTTTAAAAGCGACTTGGGCCCTTTTATGAGCGACTTGGGTCCCTTTAAGAGTGACCTGGGTCCCTTTATAAGTGACATGGCTCCCGTCCCTTTAAGAGTGACATGGGTTCCTTTATAAGTGACATGGCTCCCGTCCCTTTAAGAGTGACATGGGTTCCTTTAAGAGCGACCTGGGTCCCTTTAAGAGCGACATGGCTCCCGTCCCTTTAAGAGCGACTTGGGTCCCTTTAAGAGCGGCTCTGCTGCTTATAATGGTAAAGATCATAGATCGGTTACCATGACAATCTTACTCATGTCAGGGAGACAAAATAGTTTAGGACCTTCCATATATTACATCTTCTATTGGCCAATAGTGGACATGTGACTGTGGATGTTGTGATACATTGACTGACAGGACCTTAGAGTTCCTATTGGCTGCTACATTTCAGCTATTTGCATATGTGCTGTGATTGGCTGTTGGCGGTTAGAGTGTGGTCATTATTTCCAATGGGCCATTATTTTCTATGGGAAATTAGAGGTCTTTAAACGTAAATTTCTTAAAAACGACAAATCCGATCGAAACGAAAAATAGATAGCACACCTCACACCGCCAAGGGCTTCGAAACGCAGTTTGAACGAAGTCTGTGCGCAAAGCGATTTGGGCTGTATTAATCGCAGAAAAATAGCTGGAAGAAATGGAAGAAACGAAAGAAGAAGAAGAAGAAGAATACGGATTACAATAAAGGGATTTTCAAACACTATAATTAGGGAGGGGAAGACAAACAGGTGCAGGATAGCAGCAGGCGATAAATGCAGAGAGAGAGAGATGGGGACAGGAAGAGGAGAGGATAGTGGAATGTTGGTCGATTTTGGGAAGATTGTGGGTGGTCAGTGTCCAGTATAACAAGTTACTGAGTGCTGGTTTTGTGCATTATACCAAGTCATTGAGTGCTGGCTGGGCATTACACTAAGTCACTGAGTATACGTTATACCAAGTCACTGGGTGCTTGCTGGGCATTATACCAAGTCAATGGGTGCTAACTGGGCATTATACCAAGTCAATGGGTGCTAACTGGGCATTATATCAAGTCACTGTGTGCTGGCTGGGCATTATACTAAGTCACAGGGTGTACATTAAACCAAGTCAATAGATGCGTGCTGGGCATTATACTATGTCAATAGGTTCTGGCTGAGCATTATGCAAAGTCAATGGATGTGTCCTGGGCATTATACCAATTCACTGGGTGTACATTCAAAAAACTTATTGAAAACTCATATAATAAGTAGTTATTGTTGAACCATTGTGGGACATCCATCTATCCTTGTGATATTGTAAAAACTCCAAGAAATTTTTTTTAGCCACTTATCCTGCGTGTCTGTAAAAATATAACATGAATGCTACTAATCCTTGTCACAAGTGCCAGTGAATAAAAACTCCACAACTATGGAAACGAGAAGGGTCATGTCCTTTTTGGGAAACATAGTCATAGGGATTTGGACAGCAGTGCCCCAACACCAGTCTCAGAGGTGTCTGTCTCTACCACCAACGGCAATTCTAAGCTGCGATGTACAAGCACTGGGGCGGAAGAGAAGCCTTTCTTTAAAACCTCAATGGCCTTCTCTACCTTTGGCGTCCAAGAGGTGGAATCAGACCCAACTCTGTGAGGGGTTTAACTATCAGAGAGAAATTATGAATAAACTTTCTGTAGAAATTGGCAAACCTAAAAAATCTCTAAATTTCCTTCAACAATGTTTGTCTTGCCCAGTCAAGTACCGATGAGACCTTTTTAGGATCCACCGAATAGAATTGGGGGTTAGGATGTAGCCGAGAAATCCAACTTCTTGGACACCAAATAAACACTTAGATAATTTAGCACACAAGAAATTTTTATGTAACCTGGATAACACTTCTCGCACATGCTCTTGATGTAATTTCAAATCTGGAGAGAAAATGAGTATGTCATCTAGGTAGATAACCACATAATGGCCAAGTAGGTCACAAAAAATATTGTTAACAAAATGCTGGAAAACAGCGGGGGCATTACTTAGCCCGAATGGCCTCATCAAATACTCAAAGTGCCCTTTGGGGGTGTTGAATGCACTTTCCATTTGTCACCCTCTCTGATTCAGATCAAATTAAAGGCGTCCCAAAGGTCGATCTTAGAAAATCAATGGGCACCTACCACCTGGTTTAGAAGATCCAGAATCAGAGGGAGTGGGTGCTGGTCCTTTATGGAAATTTCATTAACTCCCTATAGTCAATACAGGGGCCTAACCTGCCATCAAAAAAGAAGCCAGCACTTAAAGGTGACAAATAAGACCCTTCCTCAAACTGTCCTGTATGCACTGGTACATTGACTTTCGCTCTGGGGTGGGGGGTGGGGGACAAGTTGAAACTGCGGTCTTTAGGAAACTTGACCCCAGGCACGAGTTAGATGGCACAGTCATAAGGATGGTGGTAAGGCAAGGCAATAGCTTCATCAAAAATATCCCTGAAATCAGAAATATACTCAGGAAGAAGCATAGCATCCCCTATTTGACTAGTTTAGTGGTTCTTTAATTAATAACCGGATCATGTAAACGTCGTCTAGGCAAACTAAGAATAAGGTCTGTAGCCAACTTTTTCCATCACAAAACTTATGACTTAATTCTCCCATATCAAGTAAAGGAGTAGAATCAGCACCTAACACCAAAAAAGGGAACACAAAGGAAATAATTTTAAACCCAAAGACAAAGCAGCAGAAAACTGCTCAGGGCGGCACCTGAGTCTATCATGGCTTTACAAGAAAAAACATTATCACCAGAAAATAGGGTTACGGGTAACATAAATGTATCAATAATAAACTCACTCAGGCACCAGCATTTCCCAGCTGCTGGCTGGGCTTAGACTTGCTGTCCTAGACAAAGTGTCCTGGTTTCCCACAGTACAAGCACGAGGGGTTCTCCAATTGGTACTCGGGGAGATTGGGGCATGGTAGCTTTAGAAGGAGAAGGTGATTATCAAAAATTCTGATTTGGCTTGGGAAAGACTGTGGTCACCCCTGTTTCTCCCAGTGTCTTTCCCTCAGTCTCCCATCTATGAAAAAGCTAAGGCCATAAAGTCACTAAAAGTGTCATGGATGGGATGAACATAGCATCCTTAAAGTCATCTGACAGACCTTGGCTAAATAGGGTCTTTAATGGGGAGTCTGGCAAACCTGTCACTGCGCACCATTGGCGGAATTCCGAGCAATATTCCTCCTCTGAACTGTGGCCTTGCTGGATTGACAGGAGGTTGGACTCCACTAATGCTGCAGGATTGGGGTCATTGTATTCTTAGCCACAATGTCTCTACAGAGGTCAATTCAGGGGCCTCAGGAGGGAGAGACAAGACCTTGAAGATGATCATGATGATGACATTTGTGGACTAACATCTCATTTAGGTCTGCGACAGCACCATTGTGGTCTGGAACAAAGTTATCCTCTCCTCACCTTTCTTCTTCCAGTGGCATGCAGTACGATCCCGTACTTTTCTCGGAGGCTAACATTCCTGACATTCCTCCAAAAGATCTTCAGGGTAGAGTGGCTGACACTCTGGGGGAAGTGCTGGGCTAGACTGAAGCTGTCTTGCTGATGAATCTTTCAAAGCCGACTTCTGGCTGAGACATGACAGGAGTCACAGGACACAAGGCAGAGGAAACGTCCTACCCTTGCCATGAATTGATGTGGGACTACTAATAGCACTCTGATGAGTGCTGGCTTCGGGATTGACTACTGACTGCCGTGGAGCTTGAACTTTGAAGGATCTGTTACAAAATAACAGCCTGGCTACTATTCGCCTGACCACTGGGTCTTACTGGGAGCTACACACTTCCTCCAAGACTGTTGGAATCGCCATTATCACAACCCCATAGTAATTTCTGAAGGCTGTTAACAATGATGGCCCATCGGTTGAACTGTTTCCAGACTGCAGCCAACACTGCGTCACTCTACATCTACATTAAAATCAAAATAAAATAAATTGAAATCACAATTAAATTGGCATTTATATTGGTGCCACTTAAACTAACGGGATTAAAAGGGTGCCACACAAGGGTAGGTAAAAGGTTACTTGAAATGGGATTGGAATGTATTAAATGGTTACTTAGAAAGTTTATATATTTTATGCCGCTGATCTACCAATATTCACTGCTGTCCATGGCAAAAATTGAATGATTTGAATTTGAATTGAATAATTTTTGACACTGTAACAACAACATCTGTTTAAAAAATTGCTACTCTGTAATAGTCTCATTGCTGTAGCTACTATAGGTGGGCTGTTTTATGGGATTCAATTACATTTGATTTGCGAATATCAAATCCAAACCAACATTTGCAAACCTTGCGTAACAAATTTTCGTCTGCTTCTCTCATGTCTACTTCTGATGAATCCCAACCTTATGCCATAATTTGTTAAACCCACGGAACAATAAAAGGTTATTCATCTCTACTAATGATGAGCGAACATGCTTGTCCAAGCTTGGTACTCGTTACTCGAACGAGCATCTCGCGATATCCGTTTCCTGTAAGTTTGGGCACAATTTCTCAGCCAATAAATATGCAGGAGACTCTTTGGTTCATCCTGCGATGACGTGGGATCCATACATGTCGATACTTGCGATTGGTTGGCCAAATCAGATGACCCTGTCATATAAAAATCTCGGCCGCAGAGGCTCGGCTCACATGTATGCTGGAAGAGATTAGGGACAGAGCTGCTGCTGGTCAGGGAGGGAATTAGCGTTTCAGTAGGCAGGGAATACCAGCGAAACAACCGAACAGCCCTTTTAAGGGCTTCAAATCATTTTTACATTGTATTGCGCTGGGTCACTCCCCTGAGAGTAGTACTAGGTGGTAGTACTGGGTAGGGACCCGGTTAGCCACTTGCCTGATGGTATGTCACGATATGGGCACAAGGGGTAGCAGCTGTAGACCGGGAACCTGACCAAGCGGAGGCCGAGCAATTCTTTTTTGTCCTTAGTCAGGGCACCAATAATTACACCAATGCAAAGGTTCAGAAACAACGGTAGTTGTGTATTTATTATAACTGTGGTAACTCGTAGCAACAGTCTCTCCGGATGTAACCGGGTATAAGGCAGACTTGGATAAGTCAGAGTAATGGGTGATGCTGCAATAGGCTGTGAGAGTAACGTGCTGGATGATGGGAGTAGTAGTAATACTGAGGATAAGATGCTGGGCGGAATGGAGCTGAGATGAATACTTGCTGTTTCTGATGATGAGAGATGATGGGAGTAATAACTGAAGACAGCACCCAGATCTTGTGGTTAGGATGAGAATTTTGAGAACTTGAGAATAGAACACAGCCAGGTCCCGACTGGACCGGAACACTCAGTCAGTGCAGCAGCCGATACCGCAAGGTTGCCGCCTTGTGACACAGGAGCAGCAGCAACACACACCCTGTGCCCCTGAAGGTGGAAGACAGGACGGAGGTAGGACAGGAAGTCAAATGGCATTCCCAGCCAAAGCTTGATGTCCATTGGGGTTACCATGGAAGCAGGGGACAGTCATGTGACACCAAGCCATTGCATCATCACACCATTAGGACATATGGGACTGAATATACATGAGAGGTACCATACTTGAACACTGGGGGGTGACATAATATCATAAGGCACTGATAACTGAATATGCATACAAGAAATAGGGGAAACAACAGACCTGAATACTGAGAGGGGTGACACAATACACACAGTTTGCAGTAGATCATAGCTTTCCAGAACAGAACTGGCCATAATAAAGGTGCAGAGATAAAGTGACAAAAAGATACTCTGTTCTGGGACACTGCAGTATTACTACAGACTGCTGCCTGGGACTTGCGTGCGGTGCAGCTACCACGATTTCAGCAGCACACTGGGGTGATCGGCTGCTGGCAGAAAGGGGACATTAGTTGTTGCATACACACCCCCAAGAAGTGCTCAGTACTTTTTTATTGGGACCACTAGTATATTTTCTGGTTTCTGTATTTCTTACGCAAGGCATATCTAAGCTCCATACTGTGCAGTGTCCATAAAATGGTGAACCCCAGGGGTAATGGTCGAGGATGAGGGCGTGGGGTTCCAAGCGATGCAGTTGGCAGAGGCCGTGGTTCAGGTCAGGGTGACACAGCAGCACTCTTTGAGGAGGGAGCAGTGGAACAACGTAGACATTCACTCCCTATCTTTTTCTTGCAACTTACAGGGTCTCAGGGTACACCACTATTGAAACCGCAGCAGCATGAGAGGTGATCACGTGGATAGCGGAGAATGTGTCCAGTAACTTATCCACCACGCAGTCCACCCACACTACCCAAGGGAGTGGAACCCTTGCTCCAGCAGCTCAGCCTCCTTCCCCACAGCCTGGCCCCTCCAGGGAAAGAAGGGATTCAGATCCACCACCATGCTCCCAAGAACTGTTGTCTGGACCCTTTCCTGAGTCTGAGCAACCGGAGCAGTCGATCTGTCCCGATGGCCAAACTATGCAGCTCATGCAGTCAGTGGGTGATGAGAGTGGGGACTTGCAAGCGGGGTTGGAAGAGGTGTCTGATGATGACGATGAGACCCGGTTGCCAGACAGTAAGGTTGCTGTCATCGATGTAACTCAAAGTGGGAAGCAGAGTGAGGAATTGGAGGAAGAGCTGGTGGATGATGACGAGGTGACTGACCCGAGCTGCGTGGATAAGCCTAGTGAAGACCGTGCTTCTGAGGGGGAGACAAGTTCACCTGCAGGACCGGTTGAATAAGGAAGAAGGGTGAACAGAGGGAGAAGCAGGGGCAGAGCGAGTAGATCAGCAACTGTTTCACAGAGTCAAACTCCCGTGGCCAGGCCTAGATGTTGCTAAGTCTGGAGATTTTTTAAAAAAAATTGCGGATGACCAACGTACTGTAGTGTGTAACATGTGTCATGCCAGGATCAGCAGGAGATCCACCACTACCAGCCTAACCACTACCAGCATGCACAGGCATATGAGTGCTAAACACCGCACTCAGTGGAAGCAAGGCCGTTCAGTGAGTGAAGTCGCACTCCTGCTCCTTCCCCTGTGTCACATGCTGGCTCTGTCAGTCCCCCCGCCCAGGCCCCAGGCACAAGGGCCTCTCGCCCTACATGCACCCCTTCACCTCCACTCTGCTCCACACCCTCCAGCAAGGTGTCCAAGCGCAGCGTTCAACTGTCCCTGCAGCAGACCTTTGAACGCAAGCGCAAATACACTGCCACTCACCCGCATGCACAAGCCCTAAATGTGCACATAGGCAAACTGCTGAGCCTGAAGATGCTGCCCTATCGGATGGTAGAGACAGAGGCTTTTCGGAACTTCATGGCAGTGTCTGTCCCTCGGTACTCTGTCCCCAGCCGCCACTACTTTTCACGGTGTGCCATCCCAGCCCTACACCAGCACGTGTCGGATAACAACATTCATGCCCTGACCAAAGTGGTCAGCAACAAGGTCCACCTAACCACTGACACGTGGACAAGTGCTGGTGGGCAGGGACACTATATCTCCCTGACGGCACATTGGGCCAACTTGGTGGAGGCTGGGACAGAGTCTGACCCTGGTTCCGCTCATGTGCTGCCCACACCGAGGATTGCGGGGCCTACCTGGGTAGCGGTCTTTCAAGATTTGTATAGCTCTTTCTCCTGCTCTTCTTCCTCCTCCTCTCTATTACCTTCCACGAGCACGTTGCCTCCATTTTGTAGCACTAGCTGCATCAGCACTGCAGTGGGAAAGCCCCAACAGGCAGTATTGAAACTGCTGAGCTTAGACGACAAGAGGCACACGGCCCAGGAGCTGTTGCAGGGCATCACGGCGCAGACAGATCTTTGGCTCGTGCCACGGAGCCTTAAAGGGGTATTCCTCCCCAAATTATTTTTGCATTAATATTTTTCCCACCCTTAGCTTTCCATCTTTCCAATATAAAGTTATAACAGATTCTGCACAGTTTTGCTGTTATCTAGCTGCATTAACCCCCTTAGATTGCATAGAATCATCAGCTCTCAGTCCAACTCTACATGCTCCCTGCTCCTGGCCCGCACCCTCCGAGATGGCATCATGTGTCCTGCATCTCTTCAATGGGCCAGGTTAGTGCTTCTATCCCAGCCAAACCGAAGTGATGGAGGACACTGACACTCTACTATATCACACAATCAACTCTACTATATCACACAATCATCTCTACTATATCACACAATTAACTCTGCTGCATCACACAACCAACTCTACTATATCACACAATCAACTCTACTGTTTTGCTCACTCAACTCTGCTGTATCACTTATTCAACTCTGCCATACAACTCACTCAACTCTATATCACTCGCTCAACTGCTGTATCTTGTGAATATCAGCTCTGCTACATCATGTACCAATCAGACATAAGCATTGCATGATGGGAGATGTAGTTTTCTGGTGGGCGCCATGTTGGATATAAATCGGCTTTTTAAAAAAACTTGTAACTATGGAACGGAAGCAGCTAGAAAGACGGGAGACGGATCAAAATTCTAAGGGGGACTTGCTGAATAAGACTGGCTAAATTTGGGAGCATTTTATTTTTATAGCTCTTGGGGGGAAGACACCTTTAAATCAGACATGGTTGTGTGAGACAACGGGCGGAACCTGGTGGCGGCTCTGCAACTCGGCAGTCTCACAAATGTAGCATGCCTGGCCCATGTGTTCAACCAAGTGGTGCAGCGGTTTCTTAAGACCTACCCCAATTAGGCTGACCAAGGTGCGGCGCATCTGTGCACATTTTCGCGAGTCAACCACTGATGCTGCCACCCTTAGGGCAGTGAAAAGGCGCCTGCAACTGCCGGCTCACAGACTGCTGTGCGACGTGCCCACGAGGTGGAATTCCACCTTCCAGATGGTAGACAGGGTTTACCAGTAACCCAGAGCCATTGTGGAATGCCAGATGTAAACCTCGGTGCAAAGCAGTAGTCATGTCAGTCAGCTACCTCAGATCTTCAGTGAGGATGTGGATGTCTGCTATCTATCAGGTACTGGGCCCTTTTGAGGAGTCAACACAGATGGTCAGCGGTGATGCCGCAATCATCAGCATCACCATCCCGCTGCTGTGTCTACTTCAAACCTCCCTGCTCAGCCTGAAGTCTGAGACTTTGCCTTTTTCTCAGAGACGGGTGAAGAACATCCGCCGCTAGATAACCAGACCATCCTGACATCAGTTTATCACCACGAAGTAGAGGATGAGGAAGAAGAGGAGAAAGAGGAGCAGACTGCTGCTGTGACTGAAGAGGGTACCCATGCTCAATCCTTAGTTGTTGAGTGTGTATGGCCTGAAGAGGAGGAATTGGTGGAGGAGGAGGAAATTGAGCCTACTGAGGAGAGGGAGTTCTTGCGTGTTGGGACCCTGGTGCACATGGCTGACTTTACATTAGGCTGTCTTTCCCGTGATCCTTGGGTTAAAAAATTTTTGGACAACACCGATTACTGGGTGTTCACCCTCCAGGACCCTCGGTACAAACAGAACTTTTCCACTCTCATTCCTGCTGCGGAAGTCAGTATGAGAGTGAATCAATATCAACAGGCCCTGGTGCAGAAGCTGAAAATGTACTTCCCATCTGACATCAGTACCGCCAGAGGACATAGATCTGTGGTCCAAAGAGCAGGGGAGAGGAGGGGTGGAGCAGGCAGCTTGTCAATGGGCAGGGGAACACTCTCCAAGGCTTTTGACCAGTTTCATGACACCCCAGTAAGACTATGTCAACCGTCCCCAGTCTAGACAGAGGAAGGGGGAGGCCTTCAGAAAGATGGTGAGGGAATACCTTTCTGACCATACCACTGTTCTTCCCGATCACTCTGCTACGGACAACCACTGGGTTGCGAAACTGCATACGTGGCCCGAACTGGCGCTTTACGCCTTAGAGGTGCTGGGCTGCCCTGCCACTAGCATGTTGTCAGAGTGGGTCTTCAGTGCAGCTGGTGCCATCATCACTGATAAGCGCACTCGCCTGTCAACTGGCAGCGCTGACAGGCTGACATTTATAAAAATGAACAAAGCCTGGATTTCACCTGAATTCAACTGTCACCCCGGGGAAAGAAGCTGAACATGAAGATTTTTGGTATCTCCTCTCCTCCTCCTTCAATTCTCAGCCAACAGCCAAGTCTTCTTCCGCCATGCTGCGTCTGGCCTAATTTTTGAGATGCTCATTTGCTTCCTCACTCACTTTTAATGGACTCTGTGTCCCCACTGCCATGCTCTGATGTCACTACATCTGCGGAGGAGCGGGAATAGTTACCGGGGGCCCGCCAATCACGTCCCCGGCAACCAGCCAGCTGTGTTATCTTTTTTTGTGTAGCCGTGGCCAGGGCATCACCACCCCCAGTCTATCAGCATCAGGTGTACGCTTGATTGGTGACTGACAGCTGGTCTAGCCAGTTAGCTGTCAACACCTAGGTTCGTGTCTACCATAAATCCCAGCCCCTGGCCTCACTCCAATTTTTTGGGAGGCTCACTTGCTTCCTCACTCACTTTTATTGGTTCTTTGTGTCCTCACTGCCATGCTGTGTCTGGCCTAATTTTTGGGAGGCTCACTTGCTTCCTCACTCACTTTTAATGGTTCTCTGTGTGGTCACTGCCATGCTGTGTCTGGCCTAATTTTTGGGAGGCTTTCTTGCTTTCTCACTCACTTTTAATGGTTCTCTGTGTGTTCATTGCCATGCTGTGTCTGGCCTAATTTTTGGGAGGCTAATTTGCTTCCTCACTCACTTTTAATAGTTCTCTGTGTCCTCTCTGCCATGCTGTGCCAGGCTAAGTTTTTGGTTGGTTCATCATATGCTAGCTCTGTTGTAATGGTTCCCTGTGTTCTCACTGCCATGCTGTGTCAGGCTGAGTTTTTGGGTGGGTCATATGCCTACCTCTGTTTTAACCAGACTGTTGCCCAGAATTTGGCATAATGGTGCGATTAGGCAGCCTCAGAGGCATTCACACGTGCTGCCCCTGCTGTTTTCTGTCCATTTTCCTTGTGTTTTAATCATTTTCTGAGGTTGACAGGGTTTCCCTTTACCGAACTTGGGTCCCCTGCAAAAATGCTCGTGTTTTCCATTGACTTCAATGGGGTTCATTACTCGAAATGAGCATTTGAGTATCGGGAAATATTTGTCTTAAGTAATGAGCACCCGACCATTTTAGTACTTGCTCATCACAAATCTGTACCTATTACAAATCTCACCTGTGCTAAATGTTTTTCTGTGTACTCTTGCATTTTGCAGATCAGCTATGGAGCCACGGACCAGTCCCTATCTGATAGACGCCTCTATCCACATGTTTTCCGCACCATCCAGAATCACCACGTCCACAATATGGTAATAACCAAACTGGTGAAGCAATTTGGCTGGACCTGGGTTGGGATTTTAGTATCAGATAATGACGCCGGAGAGAATGAGCTGCAGATACTGACGAAGTACATGAGAGAGGACGGGATCTGTGCCGCTTACATTATAAAACTTACAGATCAGAATGTCCGTAATAATGAGCGGATTTCACATTTATTACAGAGCCCACAAGTCAGTGTCATTATAATATGCGGCACCTACACAGATCATGGAGCTGATATACTAGTTTATCATGCACCTATATTTTTAAACAAAACTCTCATCCTTCCACCATCTTGGGCTTTCAGTAGCGCTGCATCAGAAAACCAATTTTCAGGAATAAATAGAAGTCTAGCTGTGGACTTTTCATCTCAACTTTTTCTAGAAGAGGAAAATTTTATGAAAAATTGCAGGAAACTCCCCGATAGATTGAATGTTGAGGGGATGTGGGTAACATTAGATTTAATAGCAGGAAATGGAGATAAAGATTCCTTTATTTACTCCAATTTCACAGATGAGTGGAATAATGTAACTTATATTAACAGCATGCCAAGTCTGAGGAATTACCTCTCCTCCGGGGTCTCTCCGGGAGTGTATCAAGCAGTAGAAATCCTGGGAAAATCTCTACATGAAATGTTCTTATATATAAAAGACAAATATCAAGAAAATTCTATCCCTGGACTTCTACAATATACCCGGAGGTTACAGCGCTACCTACAGAGGATGAAGTCTCCACTGGATCCAATGGCATCTTCATATTACTTCAATGAGCAAGGAGAAGCTGCACATCCATATAAGATAATAAACTGGGTATTTATAAATAAGACCCCACATATGGACATACGAAAGGTGGAAATAGGAAATTATACCCCCTGGGATGTCAGTGGTCGGAAGCTTTACCTAGATCACCAGTCTATAACTTGGAAACATCCACAGGAGGTTAGATGTGTTACATTATACATTTGATCACCGAAACTCTTTAAGTGGTCACTATCATTTTGAAAAACTTTATACATATCATAGAGATCATAGAGACAGGTCAAAAGTTTTATTATCAATCTGGGTCTGAGTGTATCAATTGGGAGAACGAGTGGGGAGAGGACAGTGCTGCAGCGTCCTAGTCCGCTCTCTGTAGGAAGGAAGAGTCAGGCTTACTATAAAAAGCTGTGGAGCACGACTTTATTTTCTCTCACAGAGCGGGAAGAGATTTCTCCTTATTCATTCTCCCGATTGTTACAGGTGGGATCACTCCCAGACTGATCAAAGCTTTTCACACGTCTCTATGACAGGTCGAAAGTTTTTCAGTATGGAAAGGCATAAAAAGATTACTCACATCTCGGCATTACTGCCAGGACCAAACTTGTAATGTAATTCATATAACATCCATCTATAAAAACAAAGTGTCTAATTTGAATATCCAAAAGCTCTCTCTTTTGCATAACCTATTAAATCTATGCAGCTGAAAATGTATCCTTTCTATTGGAAATACTTTTAATCCACTATCATCTCCATTATGAAATTGTGAAAAATGATGGGAAACACTATGTTTGGGGAGTCTATGTTTAGTATTACATCTGTGTGTATTGACTCTCCGTCGCAGAGATTGAGTGGTTCTTCCATTTACTTGAGGCCACACGTGCCCTCCAGTACGTAAATAACAAAATCTGCACCACAGTTCACACTATCTCTTATAATTAATTCCTCTTCTGATCTTTCTCCTTTCTGCCTTCTGGAATATAAGGACATGTTTTACACATTTTCTTCTAACATTTAAATATTCCTACTTTCTCTCCCATACTTTCTTTTCTTCTTTTTCCTGGTTTTTATCTTGGGTTTGATGGTGCTATCTATTGTCCGTGCTATTCTAAGAATCATGCTGGTACGACTAACCACTAAGCCTGTAGATGCGCATGTCTGCGAAATGACCGTCTGATGTTATGTTATGTTTTCGTGATGCCAGTGCCGGTTGGGCACACAGGTATGGAGGCACACCTGCTTTTACTTTAGTGAGGCAGGCTATACCTTTCCCCCTGTGGTCAGTAACCTGCTGGGCTTATCACAGTGGTCCGGAGTGGAGCTATGATCCACCCGGGCTATTGGTACTGCCACCCACAGAAAGGGGAGGTGACCCAAGGAAAGTAAAATAGGTGTGTAGGTGCTGAGATAAGAATCACGGAGTCCCGTTACAATAAATAAACTCTTCTTTACTGCAGGAATAATTGATACAGTGATACACAATAAACTTCTGCCTTGACAACACTCTTTGGACTTGACTGACAAGACTTGTGCTGAGAGCTTAAGAGGTAGAATAGCCGTGCTGGCTGAGTTGTGTGCTGAGAAATAGAGTAGGTTCAGAGAAGTAATAATAATTTTAACTTTTTATTTATATAGCGTCAACAGATATATATAGCGCCAACACTTAACAATTCTGGACAAAGTAGAGAGGAGGATGTCGAGAGAGTCCCAACCCAAAGTAGTACTGTGCTCTGCCGGGACTTTAGAAGTAGAAAAGGTTGAATACTTGAGAGTAGAGAGAATACTTGTGCCCGTGTCTTGAATAGAGATGAGCGAGCTTTTCAAAAGTTCGTTCCAACCGGACTCCCGGATTTTTTCGGAAAGTTCGGTTCGACCAAGTTTCAGATTTCTTCGAATTTCATAGTTTAAAGCATCTAGATGATACGGGGGTAGTGTATTTGGTTGAATTTAGAGCTCTACATGTCAGTAACATCATTATCTTTTGAATATCTTTGTCAGGAATCAGACAGCAGGACAATACAAGACAGTGAGCCCTGACGCTGAACCTCGCCCACTGTCCCTACCTGCTTACCGCAATCCGTCCTAAGATGGCGGCGGGCAACTTGGCGGCGGTCCCTGTACTGGCTTGGTGGGACACAAAGACAAGACAGACAGACAAAACACAATAAAGAATAGTCTACAGTCCGGGTCACAACAATCGGGCAGAAAAGTACAAACTCACAATCCAAGAAGCAAGGTCAATAAACAGGCAATAGGGTAAGAGCAGGCAGCTAGCAGGGAGGGTCAGAAATACAAAGCAGAAGAGTCAGAATAAACAGAGCAAGGAACCAGAACCAGGCAGAGACGCGCTCAATATCCGGCAGTGAGAGGCAGGCTGGCAGACACTAAATAGGAGACCAGAGGTCCAGTGCAGGAGCTGATTGGACCAGACCCCTAATCTCAGAACACCTGGGGCAAGAGCAACCTGACTGGCAGGGAGAACAGTCTATCAGACTAGCTAACCAGCATCAGAGTTAACTCCGGAGTGGCCAGGAGTATCTCAGGCAAAGCGGGTGTGGCTGAACAAACACAGAGGGAAATAGAGCAGTGTTCAGACAATGTTCAGGACACGCAAAACATACAAAACACTGAATATCAGCGCCATCTCAGGCGCGCAGCACGAGCCAAGGAGCGCATGGAGTATGGCACAGGCATATTCATGACAATCTTAAAGTCATTTTTTTTTCCAACTTTAATAGTCACCATTACAGGGTCTATGCAGGAAACTCACCATTACAGGGTCTATGCAGGAAACTCACCATTACAGGGTCTATGCAGGAAACTCACCATTACAGGGTCTATGCAGGAAATTCACCATTACAGGGTCTATGCAGGAAACTCACCATTACAGGGTCTATGCAGGAAACTCACCATTACAGGGTCTATGCAGGAAACTCACCATTACAGGGTCTATGCAGGAAACTCACCATTACAGGGTCTATGCAGGAAACTCACCATTACAGGGTCTATGCAGGAAACTCACCATTACAGGGTCTATGCAGGAAACTCACCATTACAGGGTCTATGCAGGAAACTCACCATTACAGGGTCTATGCAGGAAACTCACCATTACTGGGTCTATGCAGGAAAAAGGTCACAAATGCAGTGAAGGAGCAGCAGTAGCATTGGAGGCCAGGCAGGAGCAGCAATAGTCAACATGGAGACCAGGCAGGAGCAGCAGTAGCCAACATGGTTGCCAGGCAGGAGCAGCAGTAGCCAACATGGAGGCAAGGGCAGTCACACCAGTAGTCAACCAGGATGCCAGTTAAGGCCCAGTGGTAGCTAACATGGAGGCAAGGGCAGGCACACCAGTAGACAACATGGATGCCAGTGAAGGCCCAGCAGAAGCCAACATGGAGGCAAGGGCAGGCACACCAGTAGTCAACATGGATGCCAGTTAAGGCCCAGCAGTAGCCAACAAGCAGGCAAGGGCAGGCAGACCAGTAGTCAACATGGATGCCAGTTAAGGCCCAGCAGTAGCCAATATGGAGGCAAGGGCAGGCACTCCAGTAGTCAACATGGAGGCCAATAAAGGCCCAGAAGTAGCCAACAAGGAGGTAAGGGCAGGCACACCAGTAGTCAACATGGATGCCAGTTAACCCCTTAACGACATCGGGCGTAAGTATATGCCCCCACAGGGTGGGCTTTAACGCAAACGGGCGTATACTTAAACCCGATGTTTCCTTGATCGCTGTGTGTTAACACACAGCTGTCGGGGAAGATGGCCTGCTATAATGTATAGCAGGCCATCTCTGCTCGTCGGCACGGGGGGTGATTAACCCCTCCCGTGCCGACGATCGCTGCTATAGGCTGATCAATACAGATCATCATATAGCAGCTGAAAACAGCTTTCTGGGTCATCTTTGACCCGGTGACCCAGAAAGCAATGGCGATTGGTGCTGTCCGAGATAGCACCAATCGCCATTAGTGTCCCCACCAAAGATGGCGGCGGTGCCACCCCCACGATCGCTGTGATGGGACGGCCAGTACCGGCCTGCCCATCACGGCGATGATACTGTAAAAAGACAGTGTTGCTGGGTTCTGCACCCCTCAGCTAGGTAGCTGAGGGGTGCAGAACAGGTGTGTGTGGTGTAGGTGCACCATACTCACCTGATCCCAGTGTCCGGAGCGGCGATCGGCGGTCCGCGGTGTCCTCGTGTCTTCGTCGCGTCACTTCCGGGTTCTGTCGTCCAGCGTTGGAAATCTTTGCAAACATTCGGGTCTTTGGGTTCGGCGGGCCTCGGCAATCTCCGGCAGCTTCGCCCTACTGCCCCCTAGCGGCTGATCAGTGAATATCATTCACTGATCAGTTGCTTTGGGATTAAAAAGATTTATTATTTTTTTTCCCAATTTTTTTTTTCTTTTTTTGCGCCCTAACGCCGCTGAGTGCTGATCAGCTCGCACATAAGTGCGCCGCTGATCAGCAACTCCTCCTTTTTGGCGTAGGGGCGTTTTTTTCCCCCCTATATCCTACCGCCACTGTCTGCTGATAAGTGCCGCACATAAGTGCGGCATTTATCAGCAACTCCTTTCTTGGCATAGGGATATTTTTTCTTACTGTCAAAAAAACACATAAAACCACTACATTACACCCAGGGCCGGTTTTAGACTAAATTGAAGGTGGGGCCTCAAATGCTGAAATATTGTAGCAGCAATTTAAGGTTCCCATACACTTGTTGGTGGTACCTGCTGCTTGTGGTGGGTTCGGCCATCAGTGTAAGGTGAATGGGGCTCTTTGTACGTCCTCTGACTCCTCTGATATCAGTGGACATATGTGGTTGGGCTTGATGGAAAATCAACATCCAACCTTTTTGTTCTCAGAGAGACAAGCCGTCATCAGACCTGTCTGGCTATGGCTTACCCCTCCTTTAGAGGACAAAGGAACACTCAGCTGTCCTGAACATTCCTGTGTATGGGGAGGACAGGGTCAGATGAGATTATATATATATATATATATATATATATATATATATATATATATATATATACTAGAAAATGTACCCGGCGTTACCCGGGTATAAAGTGTCAGTGTCCTGTATACCTGCAGGGTCGTATTTACCATTAGGCACCCATGGTCTGGTGTGTAGGGTAGCACCTTGCAGAGGGGCAGTACCCTCCTGTTCAGACTTGCCAGAAAATCTGGTGTCTTTTCGAGGGGGGTATGGCGGTATTGGTCTGGTATAGCGGTGTTTTCCAGTCACAGTATGGCGGTATTGGTCAGGTCTGGTATGGCAGTGTTATTCAGTCACAGTGTGTCGGTATTGGTCATGACTGTTATGGCGGTGTTATCCAGTCACAGTATGGCGGTATTGGTCAGGTCTGGTGTGGCTGTGTTATCCAGTCACAGTATGGCGGTATTGGTCAGGTCTGGTATGGCAGTGTTATTCAGTAAAGTGTGTCGGTATTGGTCATGTCTGGTATGGCAGTGTTATCCAGTCACAGTACGGCGGTATTGGTCAGGTCTGGTGTGGCGGTGTTCTCCAGTCACAGTATGGCGGTATTGGTCAGGTCTGGTATAGTGGTGTTATCCAGCACAGTATGGCGGTATTGGTCAGGTCTAGTATGGCAGTGTTATCCAGTCACAGTATGGCGGTATTGGTCAGGTCTAGTATGGAGGTGTTACCCAGTCACAGTGTGGCAATATTGGTCAGGTGTGTTATGACAGTGTTATCCAGCACAGTATGGCGGTATTGGTCAGGTCTGGTATGGCAGTGTTATCCAGTCACAGTATGGTTGTATTGGTCAGGTCTGGTATGGCAGTGTTATCCAGTCACAGTGTGGCGGTATTGGTCAGGTCTAGTATGGCAGTGTTATCCAGTCACAGTGTGGCGGTATTGGTCAGGTCTGGTATGGAGGTGTTACCCAGTCACAGTGTGGCGGTATTGGTCAGGTCTGGTATGGCAGTGTTATCCAGTCACAGTATGGCGGTATTGGTCGGGTCTGGTATGGTGGTGTTACCCAGTCACAGTTTGGTATACCTGTCCTGTAGTGCCCTGTATATACATGTACTGTATAGATGGAGTAGGGGGTCCTGTATACATGTACAGTATTGATGGAGTAGGAGGTCCTGTATATACATGTACTGTATAGATGGAGTAGGGGTTTCTGTATATACATGTACTCAGGGCCGATTCTAGCTTTTGTGCTGCCTGAGGCAAAAATTAAAAAAATGGCGCCCCCCCCAATCCTAGAATCAATTGTTTATCAACTATTGCCATGTGAATACCGCAGCTATCAGTAAACTTATTATTTTTTCAATGTGTATTATGATGTTATGCAGAATCTCATAACACTCCTTAGCTGCTGCAGAACCTCATAACACACCTCAGCTGCTGCAGAACCTTATGATACATCTCAGCTGCTGCAGAACCTCATAACACACCTCAGCTGCTGCAGAACCTTATGATACATCTCAGCTGCTGCAGAACCTCATAACACACCTCAGCTGCTGCAGAACCTCATGATACACCTCAGCTGCTGCAGAACCTCATCATACACCTCAGCTGCTGCAGAACCTCATCATACACCTCAGCTGCTGCAGAACTTCATGAGCCCCTTACTTTATAAAGAACCTGGCATAATAGTTAAGCTGAAATTGTTGTACTACAAGTTTCAGCGCAGAGAGGCTGAGGGCTGGATCCAGACAAGCTATGCGCTTCATTACTAACTAGTCTGCACAGCATGGCAGCATGCCACTCCACACTATGTAACAGTATAGTGTGGTATATGGCAGTATAGGGTATATATGGCAGCACATGTGGATGCATATGTACATTGTAGTATATTAGTGGAGGGGGTGGTATATAGTAGCACATATGGATATATATGTACACGGGGGCCCCAGAGTACATATATATCCACATGTGCAGCCATATATACCACCCCCACCACTATGCCCCAGACTGCGGTATACACTGAGCATAGTAGTGGAAGAGGGGGCTGGAGTCCAGCACAGGCAGGAGGAGGAGGGGCACACACTCACCAGATACAAGGCTGCTCTGCTGCTCTTATCAGTCTGCACATCAGCCGGGATCAGAAGCTGTCACAAAAACGGATGATGTGTCCTCTCTCCAGTGTGCACACACTCTTATCTGCACACTGCCCTGTCTGTACGGGCTCTGACTGACATCCCTCACCCACACGGAGCACAACACAGTGACTGTAATCCCTGACATACAGGCCTGGCTCACACCTGGCTGGCTCCCTCGGGTCTGAGACCTTGATCCCCCTCCCTCCAGACAGTGCCCTCCCCCAGCCCTAACCTACAATCACCGCCCTCAGCCTCCCCCCTTGCCCTGGTTGTAATACTCACTACTGAGGACTGAGGAGGGATCAAGTGTGGAGCCGCTGTGGCCGGCCGAGCAGGCATGTACCCAATCCTCAGGAAGACTGCCGGGTGACGTCACACATAACAGAGACGTAGCCCGGCAGTTCCTGGGGAGGGCGGCAGGGGGCCGCCAAGGAGTGAGCACTGATAGGAGATCGGGGGCTGCTGTCATAAATGACAGTGGCAGGGAAGATTCTGCCGCCTCCTGCAAGATCGCAGGAGCTGCCGCCTGAGGCTGAAGCCTCAGTCCGCCTCATGGCAGGAGCGGGCCTGCATGTACTGTATACATGGAGTAGGGGGTCCTGTATATATATGTACTGTATAGATGGAGTAGGGGGCCCTGTATATACATGTACTGTATAGTTGGCGTAGGGGGTCCTGTATATACATGTACTGTATAGATGGAGTAAGGGGCCCTGTATATACATGTACTGTATAGATGGAGTAGGGGGCCCTGTATATACATGTACTGTATAGATGGAGTAGGGGGCCCTGTATATACATGTACTGTATAGATGGAGTAGGGGGCCCTGTATATACATGTACTGTATAGATGGAGTAGGGGGTCCTGTATATACATGTACTGTACAGATGGAGTAGGGGGTCCTGTATATACATGTACTGTATAGATGGAGTAGGGGGCCCTGTATATACCTGTACTGTATAGATGGAGTAGGAGGTCCTGTATATACCTGTACTGTATAGATGGAGTAGGGGGTCCTGTATATATGTACTGTATAGATGGAGTAGGGAGCCCTGTATATACATGTACTGTATAGATGGAGTAGGGGGCCCTGTATATACATGTACTGTATAGATGGAGTAGGGGGTCCTGTATATACTTGTACTGTATAGATGGAGTAGGGGGTCCTGTATATACATGTACTGTATAGATGGAGTAGGGGGCCCTGTATATACATGTACGGTATAGATGGAGAAGGGGGTCCTGTATATACATGTACTGTATAGATGGAGTAGGGGGTCCTGTATATACATGTACTGTATAGATGGAGTAGGGGGTCCTGTATATACATGTACTGTATAGATGGAGTAGGGGGCCCTGTATATACATGTACTGTATAGATGGAGTAGGAGGTCCTGTATACATGTACTGTATAGATGGAGTAGGGGGCCCTGTATATACATTTACTGTATGGATGGAGTAGGGGGCCCGTTATATACATGTACTGTATAGATGGAGTAGGGGGTCCTGTATATACATGTACTGTATAGATGGAGTAGGGGGCCCTGTATATACATGTACTGTATAGATGGAGTAGGGGGCCCTGTATATACATGTACTGTATAGATTGAGTAGGGGGTCCTGTATATACATGTACTGTATAGATGGAGTAGGGGGTCCTGTATATACATGTACTGTATAGATGGAGTAGGGGGCCCTGTATATACATGTACTGTATAGATGGAGTAGGGGGCCCTGTATATACATTTACTGTATAGATGGAGTAGGGGGCCCTGTATATACATGTACTGTATAGATGGAGTAGGGGGTCCTGTATATACTTGTACTGTATAGATGGAGTAGGGGGTCCTGTATATACATGTACTGTATAGATGGAGTAGGGGGCCCTGTATATACATGTACTGTATAGATGGAGTAGGGGGTCCTGTATATACATGTACTGTATAGATGGAGTAGGGGGTCCTGTATATACATGTACTGTATAGATGGAGTAGGGGGTCCTGTATATACATGTACTGTATAGATGGAGTAGGGGGCCCTGTATATACATGTACTGTATAGATGGAGTAGGGGGCCCTGTATATACATGTACTGTATAGATGGAGTAGGGGGCCCTGTATATACATGTACTGTATAGATAGAGTAGGGGGTCCTGTATATACATGTACTGTATAGATGGAGTAGTGGGTCCTGTATATACATGTACTGTATAGATGGAGTAGGGGGTCCTGTATATACATGTACTGTATAGATGGAGTAGGGGGCCCTGTATATACATGTACTGTATAGATGGAGTAGGGGGCCCTGTATATACATGTACTGTATAGATGGAGTAGGAGGTCCTGTATACATGTACTGTATAGATGGAGTAGGGGGCCCTGTATATACATTTACTGTATGGATGGAGTAGGGGGCCCGTTATATACATGTACTGTATAGATGGAGTAGGGGGTCCTGTATATACATGTACTGTATAGATGGAGTAGGGGGCCCTGTATATACATGTACTGTATAGATGGAGTAGGGGGCCCTGTATATACATGTACTGTATAGATTGAGTAGGGGGTCCTGTATATACATGTACTGTATAGATGGAGTAGGGGGTCCTGTATATACATGTACTGTATAGATGGAGTAGGGGGCCCTGTATATACATGTACTGTATAGATGGAGTAGGGGGCCCTGTATATACATTTACTGTATAGATGGAGTAGGGGGCCCTGTATATACATGTACTGTATAGATGGAGTAGGGGGTCCTGTATATACATGTACTGTATAAATGGAGTAGGGGGTCCTGTATATACATGTACTGTATAGATGGAGTAGGGGGTCCTGTATATACATGTACTGTATAGATGGAGTAGGGGGTCCTGTATATACATGTACTGTATAGATGGAGTAGGGGGCCCTGTATATACATGTACTGTATAGATGGAGTAGGGGGCCCTGTATATACATGTACTGTATAGATGGAGTAGGAGGTCCTGTATACATGTACTGTATAGATGGAGTAGGGGGCCCTGTATATACATTTACTGTATGGATGGAGTAGGGGGCCCGTTATATACATGTACTGTGTAGATGGAGTAGGGGGTCCTGTATATACATGTACTGTATAGATGGAGTAGGGGGCCCTGTATATACATGTACTGTATAGATGGAGTAGGGGGCCCTGTATATACATGTACTGTATAGATTGAGTAGGGGGTCCTGTATATACATGTACTGTATAGATGGAGTAGGGGGTCCTGTATATACATGTACTGTATAGATGGAGTAGGGGGCCCTGTATATACATGTACTGTATAGATGGAGTAGGGGGCCCTGTATATACATTTACTGTATAGATGGTGTAGGGGGCCCTGTATATACATGTACTGTATAGATGGAGTAGGGGGTCCTGTATATACTTGTACTGTATAGATGGAGTAGGGGGTCCTGTATATACATGTACTGTATAGATGGAGTAGGGGGCCCTGTATATACATGTACTGTATAGATGGAGTAGGGGGTCCTGTATATACATGTACTGTATAGATGGAGTAGGGGGTCCTGTATATACATGTACTGTATAGATGGAGTAGGGGGCCCTGTATATACATGTACTGTATAGATGGAGTAGGGGGCCCTGTATATACATGTACTGTATAGATGGAGTAGGGGGCCCTGTATATACATGTACTGTATAGATAGAGTAGGGGGTCCTGTATATACATGTACTGTATAGATGGAGTAGTGGGTCCTGTATATACATGTACTGTATAGATGGAGTAGGGGGTCCTGTATATACATGTACTGTATAGATGGAGTAGAGGGTCCTGTATAAACATGTCCTGTATAGATGGAGTAGGGGGTCCTGTATATACATGTACTGTATAGATGGAGTAGGGGGTCCTGTATATACATGTACTGTATAAATGGAGTAGGGGGTCCTGTATATACATGTACTGTATAGATGGAGTAGGGGGTCCTGTATATACATGTACTGTATAGATGGAGTAGGGGGTCCTGTATATACATGTACTGTATAGATGGAGTAGGGGGCCCTGTATATACATGTACTGTATAGATG